>NW_022630998.1:27707637-27784244 GCF_010015895.1 Lontra canadensis
CAGCTCCTTTAGGTGTAGGGTTAGGTTGTGTATTTGAGAGCTTTCTTATTTCTTGAGAAAGGCATGCATTACTACATACTTTCCTCTTATGATGGCCTTTGCTACATCCCAAAGATTTTGAACAGCTGTGTTTTCATTTTCATTTGTTTCCATGAATTTTTTCAATTCTTCTTTAATTTCATGGTTGACCCATTCATTCTTTAGTAGGATGCTCTTTAGCCTCCATGTACTTGAGTTCTTTCCAACTCTCCTCTTGTGTTTTAGTTCTAGTTTTAAAGCACTGTGGTCCAAAAATATGCAGGTAATGATCCCAATCTTTTGGTACCGGTTGGGGCCTGATTTGTGACCCAGGATGTGAACTATTCTGGAGAATGTTCCATGTGCACTAGAGAAGAATGTGTATTCTGTTCCTTTAGGGTGGAATGTTCTGAATACATTGGTGATGGTCCATCTGGTCCAGGGTGTCATTTAAAGTCTTTATTTCTGGGGCACCTGGGTGGCTCAGTGGGTTAAAGCCTCTGCCTTCGGCTCAGGTCATGATCCCAGGGTCCTGGGATCGAGCCCTGCATCAGGCTCTCTGCTCAACAGGGAGCCTGCTTCCTTTCCTCTCTCTCTGCCTGTCTACCTGTCTGTCAAAAGAAATAAAATCTTAAAAAAAAATAAAGTCTTTATTTCCTTGTTGA
This sequence comes from Lontra canadensis, assembly GCF_010015895.1. Classification (NCBI taxonomy): domain Eukaryota; kingdom Metazoa; phylum Chordata; class Mammalia; order Carnivora; family Mustelidae; genus Lontra; species Lontra canadensis. Next base: position 27,708,321 of record NW_022630998.1, read on the forward strand.
TCTTTTGCTTAGATGATCTATCAATTTTAGTGAGAGGGGTTTTAAAAGTCCCCAGCTATTACTGTATTACTTTCGATGTGTTTCTTTGATTTTTTTTTTTAACTGATTGGTTTATATAATTGGCTGCTCCCATGTTAGGAGCATAGCTATTTAAAATTTTTAGATCTTTTTGTTGGACAGACACTTTAAGTATGATATAGTGTCCTTCCTCATCTCTTATTATAGTCTTTGGCTTAAAATCTAATTTATCTGATATAAGAATTGTCACCCCAGATTTCTTTTGATGTCCATTAGCATGGTAAATTGTTTTCCACCCTCTCACTTTAAATCTGGAGGTGTCTTTGGGCCTAAAATCAGTTTGTTGCAGACAGTATATGGATGGATTTTATTTTTTTATCCATTTTGATACTCTGTGTCTTTTGATTGGGGCATTTAGCCCATTTACATTCAGGTTAACTATTGAAAGATAGGAATTTAGTGCCACTGTATTGCCTATAAGGTGACTGTTACTGTACATTGTCTCTGTTCCTTTCTGGTCTACTACTTTAAGGCTCTCTCTTTGCTTAGAGGACCCCTTTCAATATTTCCGGTAGGGCTAGTTTGGTGTTTGCAAATTCTTTTAGTTTTTGTTTGTACTGGAAGCTTTTTATCTCTCCTTCTATTTTCAATGATTAGCCTAGCTGGATATAGTATTCTTGGTTGCATATTTTTCTTGTTTAGTGCTCTGAATATATCATGCCAGTCCTTTCTGGCCTGCCAGGTCTCTGTGGATAGGTCTGCTGCCAATCTAACATTTCTACCATTGTGGATTATAGACCTCTTGTCCCAAACTGCTTTCAGGATTTTCTTCTTGTCCTGAGACTTGTAGGTTTTACTATTAGATTTGGGGGTGCTGACCTATTTTTACTGATTTTAAGGGGGATTCTCTGTTTCTCCTGGATTTTGATGCCTGTTTTCTTCCCCAAATTAGTCAAGTTCTCTCCTATACTTTGCTCCAATATACCTTGTGCCCCCCTCTCTTTCTTTTTCTTCTGGGATCCCAGTTATTCTAATATTGTTTCATCTCATGGTATCACTTATCTCTCAAATTCTCCCCTCATGATCCAGTAGTTGTTTAACTCTCTTTTTCTCAGTTTCTTTATTCTCCATCCTTTGGTCTTCTATATCACTAATTTTCTCTTCTGCCTCAGTTATCCTAGCAGTAAGAGCCTCCCTTTTTTGTTTCACCTCATTAATAGCTTTTTTTATTTCAACTTGGTTAGATTTTAGTTTGTTTATTTCTCCAGAAAGGGATTCTCTAGTATCTTCTATGCTTTTTTTCAAGCCCAGCTAGTATGCTTATAATCATCATTCTGAACTCTGGGTCCAACATGTTACTAATGTCATATTGATTGGGTCCCTATTAGTCAGTACTGTCTCTTGTTCTTTTTTTTTTTTTTGAGGTGAGTTTTTCTGCTTTGTCATTTTGTCCAGAGAAGTATAGATGAATGAGAGAACAAAAAACTAAAAGGAAACAATGACCCCAGAAAACATACACTAACCAAATCAGAAGACACCTGAAAGTAGGGGGGAGAAGAAAGGAAAAAAAATATATATGATTAGGATCATGAATAGAACAGAGCCACCCACTTGATTTTGGGTGTATTTTTGGTCTGTTAGAAGAAACTGCCTTCTAAAATTTTAAAGAAAGAAAAGCTTATATATATACAAAAATTAGGGTAAACACAATTAAGGGATGGAATTTGAATGTAAAGATGATAATTTAAAAATATTTTTAGGGGCGCCTGGGTGGCTTAGTGGGTTAAAGCCTTTGCCTTCGGCTCAGGTCATGATCCCAGGATCCTGGGATCGAGTCCCGCATTGGGCTCTCTGCTCAGCAGGGAGCCTGCTTCCTCCTCTCTCTCTGCCTGCCTCTCTGCCTACTTGTGATCTCTGTCTGTCAAATAAATAAATAAAATCTTAAAAAAATATTTTTAAAAAGGAATTGATAAGTTATTTAAAAAAGAGAAAGAAAAAAATATTTAAAAAAAAGGATAGAATGTGGTCAGGCTGGAGATTAGAACAAAGGCATATGCTAGATTTAGGGTATATTTTGGTCTGGTAGAAGAAACTGTATCCCAAAATTTTAAAGAAAGAAAAACTTATATGTGTACAAAAAATAAGGTTAAATACACTGAAGGGACATGATAGGACTATAAAAATGAGAATTAAAATAAGACTTTTAAAAAGGTATTGATAAGATGTTGGTTAAAATAGGAAAGAGGAAACATTCAAGAAAATAGAAAAAGAAGAAAACAAAGAAAATTTTAGAAATTTATTTTGAAAACTGAAAAATCATGGGGAAAAAGCCATGAATTCTATGTTCTGTATTCCCCTAGCGCTGGTGACTTGCAGTTCTCACTGATAAGTAAACTTGGTCTTGGCTGGATGTTCTTGCTGATCTGGGTGAGGGGCCTGTTGCAGTGATTCTCAAATGTCTTTTTCCAAGGCATAATTGCACTGCCCTTGCCAGGGGCCAGGCTAAGTAATCGGCTGGAGTTTGCTCATGGTAGCTTTTCTCTCTGAAAGCTTTCTATATAGCTTTGGAAGATGAGAATGAAAATGGTGGCTTCCCAGTCTCTGGCCCTGGAGGGCCCAAGAGCTCAGTGGGCCCCACTCTTCAGTGAACCCTCAGAGAAAAGCAATCTCTCCTGTCTCCCTGGTTTCTGGCCACACTCTGAGCTCACCTGGCCTACGACCAAGCATTTCTATCTCTGGCACACTGCCTCGTTTGGGGTCTTCAAACCCAGCAGATTCCTGCAGTGCACTCTCATGCTGTTCCTCCTGGTGGAGGAAGGAGGGGTTTCCCAGATCTGCCACTTGTAGGGAAGAGTAGTGGCTGACTGTGCCTCCAATCATGGTTTATGGCAAACCCAAGCTGAGAACCCACTCCTTGGCTCCATCTTTCAGCCAGCTTCCCCACTCCAATACCTGGGAGCTCTGCCACACTCGGGCACCCCCAGTCTTTCTGTGACCCTGAGGGTCCTGAGATCACAATGACCCAGCGATGATTCCACCCTCCTGCTTAGCCACCAGTGAGACATCCCTCAGCAGAGTCTACTGCTGAAAGCTCCAGTGTTGTGCTCCACTGCTCTATCACTTGCTGAGAGCTGGCTGGTGGAGGCTCCCACTCCCTGCAGTCTATCTTCCCATATATCACTTCTCCACATGTCCTACCTTCCAGAAAGTGTTACAGAACAGAAATTTTCTGTTCACAGAATTGCTGTTATTCTTTTCTTCAATCTCCTGTTGAGTGTGTAGGTATTCAGAATGGTTAGATAGTTATCTAGCTGAATTCCTGGGACCAAACAAAATTTAGGTCTCCTATTCCTCTGCCATCTTGATCCTCCTCCAATATTTTGCTTTTTTTATATAAAGGGACATTTTTACTTTCAATCAAAATTTTCTATTTTTCATTTTGAAATTATTTTATTTTGAGAGAGAGACAGAGCAGGGGTAAGGGTAGAAGGAGAGAAAGATTCTTAAACAGGTTCCATGCTCGGGGCGCCTGGGTGGCTCAGTGGGTTGGGCCTCTGCCTTCGGCTCAGGTCGTGATCTCAGAGTCCTGGGATTGAGCCCTGCATCGGGCTCTCTGCTCTGGTGCGGAGCCTGCTTCCCCCTCTCTCTCTCTGCCTGCCTCTCTGACTACTTGTGATTTCTGTCTGTCAAATAAATAAATAAAATGTTTAAAAAAAAAAACAAAACAAGGTTCCATGCTCAATGTGGAGCCATGTGCAGGGCTCAATCTTACTACACTAAGATCATGACCTAAGTTGAAATCTAGACTTAAATGTTTAATCAACTGAGCAACCCAGGCACCACAAAATAATTTTATATTCATAAATGTTTGCAAAGATAGCTTAGACAAGTCCCATGTACTCTTCAATGTTTTCCCCAATGATTCTAACTTATGTAATTGTAGTGTAATATAAACTCTGGGAAATTAATATTATTAATAAAGCTGTGTGTACAGCTTTACGCCCTTTTATCACATATATATTTGTATAATCGTGACCATAAGCAGGAGCCTGGGTGGTTCAGTCAGTTAAGGGTCTGCCCTCAGCTCAGGTTATGATCCCAGGGTTCTGGGATAGAGTCCCACATCAGGCTCCCTGCTCACCTGGGAGTTTGCTTCTCCCTTTCCCTTTGCCCCTCCCCCACTGCTGGTGTGCTCTCTCTCTCTCAAATAAATAAAATCTTCTTTAAAAAATTCATGACTATAATCAAGATATAGAATTACTCCATCACCAAAAAGATCTCCCTTGTGTTACTCATTTATAGTCATGTCCATTCCCCACTGCCAGCATCCTAGAAGCCTCTAATCTGTTTCCCAACTCTATAATTTTCCCACTTAGATAATAATATATAAATATAATCATATAGTATGTGTCATTGGAGACTGGCTTTTCTCACTTGGCATAATGTACTTAAGATTTATCCAAGTTTTACATGTATTAATGGCCCAAACCTCTACTTTTTTAAAATTCTCAATAGTATCACATTGTATGGATGTTTCCAGATTGTTTCACCTATTGATGGCATTTTGATTGACTACAGTTTTTAGTTATTACAAATTTGCTATGAAGAATCGTGTATAAGTTTTCTATAGATACGAGATTTGACTACAAAGTTTTAGCATGAAAGCTGATCATTCAAACAAGCTTCTTCTTATACCTCAATCTAAAAACTTTCTTTGAAATAAAAGCCCAAGAGTACATTTGGTCACAGGGTAGTTACAAGAGTAGTTTTTAAAAGAAAATGGCATGTTATTTTCTCAGAGTGATTGTTCCAGTTTACATTCCCATAAGCAATGTGAAAGTGATACAGTTAATCTGCATTCTCAAGCATTTCATACTCCTATTGTTATTGTTTTAGCCATTTTAATAGATTGTAGTTGTAACAGCCCTCAGCCATCTTAAGGGTTAACTTGCTTCAACTTAACCCACTCCCTCCTTGCCAGCTGAATTAAGGCTCTTCATCTATAATTTGCTTTCTTTGAGATTTGCAGACCAATGGCCTTGGGAAACAAGGGACCAGAACTTCCCCAGGCCACAGAGACCAGCAAGCCTCTGAAGTCCCTTCAGCTTTCTGATTAGCTCAGCAATCCTTCAGCCAATTTTTTTTTTCCTTTTCTTTTTAAGGTCATACAAATGACTTTACTGACCACTCTTTTCCCATCTGTAGATCTTGAACTCCTTTGCAGAAAGAATGAGTACTCCTGCACAATCACCCCTAGGTACCAAGGAGCCAGACCTTCTTGCACAACCTCCAACTGCCAAGATATCTCTGTAGTTGGCATCACTGAGTCTGCACAAAATGTGATAGACAACTGTATTTCCTTAACTAATTAAGTGTATAAAAATCTGCCAGCCAAGCAGAAGCCTTAGAGTTGGCTTTGGACAAGAGTCTGCCTTCTTCCCCATGGTGTCCAGCTTCATGAATAAAACTCATATTCCTTTCTAATCAAAACTCATCTTTTGATTATTGGCCTTTTAAGCAATGGGCAGCCAAGCTTGGGTTTCAGTAACATAGTGATAGCTCATTATGGCTTTTATTTGGATTTCCAAATAGTGGCTTACAATGTTTAATTTTTCATGTGCTAATTGCCCATCTGTACACCTTCTTTGGTGAAATGTGTCTTCATGTCTTGTGTCTATTTTCTAATTATTTTTTTCTTTTTTACTGCAGAGTTTTGAGAGTTAATCATTATATATTGACCTATGAATCAAAACTCTGATTAATGTACTTAAAGAAGACCTAAATAAATGGGGAAATATTCAATGTTTATGGATAGAAAAACTTAATGTTGTTAAATGTTCTTCCCAACTTAATGTATAGATTCAATGCAATCTCAATAAAAATCCCAGCAAGTTATTCTATGGTTATTGAGAAACTGACTCTAAAGTTTATATAGAGAAGCCAAAAACCCAGAATAACCACTACAATATTGCAGGAGAAGAACAAGGGTGAAGATCTGGCAATTCCCAGCTTCAAATCTTACTGCAAAGTTGTAGTAATCAAGACTGGTATTGGCAAGAGAATAGACAAATAGATTATTGGAACATAACAGAGCCCAGAAATATACCCACATAAATACTGTCGACTGTTTTTTGACAAAAGACCAAAGGCAATACAATGGAACAAAGACAGTCTTTCAGAAGATAGTACTAAAATAACTGGATACCCATATTAAAAGAAAAAAAAAAGGATATAGACACAAATTTTGCAGTCTTCCCAGATTAATTCAAAATTGATAACAGATCTAAATGGAAAATCCAAAACTATAATATCCCAGAAGATAGCATAGGAGAAAACCTAGAAGACCTGGATATAGCAAAGACTTTTTAGATAAAACAGCAGAGGCATGATCCATGAAACAAACAGACAAAAACAGTAAGCTGGACTATATTAAAAACAAACAAACAAACAAACAAACAAAAACTTCTGTTCTATGAAAGACAATGTCAAGAGAATAAGAAGATAAATCACACCATGGAGAAAATATTTGCACAAGATATATATAATAAAGGGCTGTTATCCAAACTATAAAAAAAAATTCTCAAAACTCAAAATAAACCAATTTAGAAATGGGCCAAAGATCTTCATTGACACCTTACTAAAGAAGATACATATATGACAAAATAAGCATATAAAAGAACGCTCCACAGATAGGTTATTGGAAACATGCAAATTAAAACAGCAGTGACACTACCACTACACAGCTGTTAGAATCACTAAAATTTGGAACACTGACAACAGAAAATGCTGTTGATGCTGTGGAGCAATTAGAACTCCCATACACTAATGGCGGGAATACAAAACAGTAAAGCCATTATAGAAGACACTTGGGCTGTTTCTTAAAAACAAAACATACTTTTGATATATGATTCAAAAACCACACTCCTTGATATTTACTCAAAGGAGGTGGAAACTTATGTCCACGCAAAAGTCTGCACACAGATGTTTTTAGTAGTTTGATTCCTAATTTCCCAAACTTGGAAACAAGATGTCCTTTGGTAGGTGAATGGATAAACTGTGATACAACCAATCAATAGACTGTTATTTAGAAATAAGAAAAAAATGAGCTATCAAGCCATGAAAAGATATGAAGCAACCTTAAGTGCATATTTCAAAGTGAAAAAAGTCAATCTGAAAGGTTAAATATTTTATGATTCCAAAAATATGACAGTTTGGAAAAGGTAAAAAACTATAGAGACAATAAAATGATCAGTGGTTGTCAGAGGTTGGGGGACGGAGAAAAGAGGATGAATAAATGGAGCATAGGGGATCTTTAAGTGAAAATATTTTTTTATGATTACATAATGATGGTTACAAGTGATTATATATTTGTCTAAAACCACAGAATTTACAACAACAAGGGTGACTCCAGATATAAACTATGGACTTTGGATGATTATGAATTGTCAGTACAGATTTATTAATTTTAACAAATGTTCCACTCTGGTGAGGGATGCTGATAATGGGTGAGTCTATGCATGTGTGAGAGTATATGGGATCTTTCTGCCTTCTCACTTTTGCTGTGAATGTAAAATTGTTCTCAAAAAGTAAAATCTTAAAAAAAAGGTATTGATTTTTTTCTGTCCAAATTCACAGTTAATTCAAGTCCACCATATTGAGTATTTCTCAAGTACCTGAGTCAATGTCCTAAATATATGTAGTGTACATTCTTTTTTTTTTTTTAAATATTTTATTTATTTATTTAACAGACAGAGATCACAGGTAGGCAGAGAGGCAGGCAGAGAGAGAGAGACGGGAGGAAGCAGGCTCCCTGCAGAGCAGAGACCCCGATGTGGGGCTCGATCCCAGCACTCTGAGATCATGACCCAAGCCAAAGGCAGAGGCTTTAACCCACTGAGCCACCCAGGCGCCCCTGTAGTGTACATTCTAACTGAGATATTGAGTGAATTTGAATTTTCAGTTATTTCTTTGCCTTCATATCTTGCCCTCCTGGTAACAGTGTATATTCAATGGATATTTCTGATTTATTAAAATAAAAAATATAAATTTCATATTAGTTTTGGAATATAAAAGAGTTTTAACTATTTTAAATGCTGCCTTTCCTCATTATGTTTGATATGTCTCATAGAGAAGGTTCTAACACACTTCTTACTAGTAGTGTAATCTAATAAGTAAACCATTTTCTTGACCTATGTAAGCTGTTCTAGCAAATTATCAAACTTTAGCAGGGGGTTATGGGAACCTTCCATTTATAACTAGTCGGACGCATAGGCAAAAATCTTGACTTTTAATTGCTATCTGAAATGATGAGGCATATTCTTATGGGGCTGAACCCTCAATCTATGAACTATAACACCAATTACAGGTAGCTAATGTCAGAATTAAATTAAATTATGAGATATCCAACTGGTGTCCACAGATGGAGAATTTACTTGATGTGGAAAAATTACCCCCCACACTTATAATACAAAAGTATTCTTAGATTAGTAGTGTGAGGAAGAAAGAGCTTCACCTGTAGGTTGGTATCTGAAATCGTTTTGGAATTCAAGTAGAAAAGTTCTGATTTGTCACTATTATAGTCATTTATAATTTCTGTCAATTCTGCTATAAACCAAAATCTTTCAAAATCTTAATCAAATCCATATACCTTCCACTTAGACGTCTCCCAATATTCTCCTAAATTTTATTTCATGTTCTAGCCCTCCTCTCCTCCATTTTTGCACTGATTCTCAAGAGCTTTTATTATTTCCCCATTGCATTTAGTATAAAATAGGACATCTCTAACATGGCCTCTCAGATTCCTACATGATCAAGTCTCTGCCCACCTCTCCACACATCTCATAACATCTTCTCACTCTATGGTCCAGGAGTCTAGCCATTCTAGAGTTTAAAATGCACCAAACATTTCCCTCTAAATTCCTATACATACAAAGATCTACCCTTCACTTCATTAACTGGATTTTCTTTCCCATTTTTCAAGTTTTATTATAAATGTCAGTTTATCAAGCAAGACTTTAATTTCTCTGATCAAGATAGGCCTCTTTCTCTCATGGAATTTTGTCCATGTTCTTCATAGCAGTTATCAGAGCTAGTAATTGTATATTTGTTTGGGTAATTATTTGTCATTGTATCTCCCCAGTAAACCTGAAATGTCAGAGAGGCCATGATCATGTTTGCTTTATGCAGCACAGAGCATAGGAGTCAAAAAATATTTGATGAACAAAACAATGACTCATGTAATGAAATAGCATTTTATGAAGATTAGCCAGAGAGAATTGTGCAGGATTTATTAAAAAGGACTCTCCTAAGTGATAAAACAGTTGAAAGGCTATGGTGAAAGGCATGGTATGGATTAGAGAAGAGAGTGATATGATGGTAGACAGGCTAGAGAAACAAAAAATTTGAGATATTTCAAAGGGAATGAAGATATTTTTATTTAGATAATTGCGGTGCAAGAAAATACTATCAGAATTTTGAGAAGATTTTATTTATTTATTTGAGAAAGAAAGAGAGAGAGAGATCATGAGTGGATGGGGTATATAGAACAGAAAGAGAAGGATAACTAGACTCCCTGCTGAGCAGGGAACCTGATATGGGGCTCTATCCTAGAACCTTGGGTTCATGACCTGAGCTGAAGGCAGATGCCTAACCAACTGAACCACCCAGGTGCCCCAAGAAAGTATCAGGATTTCTAAACATTTTAGTAGTATTTAGGTATTTCAAGGTATTTTATCATTATCTGTAATTTGTCTTCTAAGTTTCCATATTTGTACATTTATTTTTTATTCTCTATTCTGCATTTATTTTTCTTTGTGTAGCTTAATTAAAATTAGTGCCTTGGCAAATGATAGTTATTAATAATCCTACATGACATTAAAATATAAATTACATAAGCAGTTGCATTAAAAGTTTAAGAGGTACCAATAATGAATCCTTTACTATTAAGAAAATTTTAACATATTGTGCTACATCTATAGGATGAAGACATATTTAAGTTTGCATCCTGGTTTGTGCCTAATTTCTTGGAGTTATTTAAATAGCATCCTCTCTTAATTTTTTCTATCAAAAGTGAGGGTGTCCAAATTTGTGTGTATGTATGTATATGTATATGTCTCTGTGTAAAATCACTAAATTTTCCTAATTATCTTAAGTACATTTTCAGAAAGAGACTGAATAGGCCATGGATTTTAGATAGTAGAATCAATCTAAAGTTTACACCCTCTCTCCAATAAAACATGGTTAAATTATGGCCTTTATGTTAAACTCAAAATGATTGCTGAGTAAAGGTATGTATTATACATTTATATTTACATAATAATGAAATATTTGCAAATGTATGAATGATGTATCAGTATAAATATTTAATATAGTAACAATGGTGATATTTGTTTAACAGTATTCTTTTGTGATGGAAGCATAAGTTATTAATATTTTAACTTTTAAGATTCTTACAAAGCAATAAATCTAAATTCTATCACAGTACATATTATATTCAAATGTGATGTGTTTCCTCATGAATAGGTCAACAGGAAAATCTATAGTCAGCCCACAGGTGATGGTATTAAGTTACTGTCAGTGTAAGAAACAAAAATTTGCTTCATGTTGAGCTACCGGCTAACATAATCTGTTTTTAAGTATTTTAGCGTTCAGTGGAATAAAATATACCTGGTATACTATTCAAGATACACCCATTATTTTTATTATATTTCTGCAGAATCATAATGCATATAGCTTTGTTGAAATGATCATGAATGTTTTATATCAGAGATTTTTTTATTTGCATGCTACCTTCAATAGCATTCTCTCTCAATATAATAAAGCATGTCAACATTGCTTCCAATCCAAAGTTTCTCCCTTTCTGGTAAATAGGCCTTTCTCTATGTTTCCATAGTGAGATAAGGAGCATAATCTTTCCTTGACCCACCTTGCCTCTCTACCTCTCCTCTCCCATTCACCAAGTTGCTTTTATTGCCTCCAGGATTAGAACATTAAAGTTAAAGGAACAAAAGCCACTATCCTTAGCAAGAGTTGTTTGTGGTCCTCCCTTGACCACTGAAAGCTCTTCAATGCCTTTTGCCACAGTAGGAGTCCAACAGGTGGTTCTTTATCTCTCAGGTTCTTTCTGTAGAATCTTTGGTTACCCACCTGGCTCTTTCCCACTCCTTCTACCCACCTTGGGTCTCTGATCCACACATGGGTACTGCCCTTACTGGCCACCTTTCCCTGACACAACCTCATCTTCTTAGCTCCAGCATCATACTTCAGGGGTCTGCTCATCCTGATAAGCAGTCACTTTGTGCAGTATCATGCAAGATGAGACTAATCCAACTATATCCTATTCTGTACATTTGAACTTGGAAAACCTTCACTCTTACCAAATTGTTGGTGAAATGCAGCTCACTTGAATGCAGCTGGCTAGGGCAGCTTCATCATTTATAATGCAACTCTAAAAAAAAAATGTGGGTTCTGATCTGATTGTAGTCAACAAATTTCTGTAATTTACAAGAATCTATCTAGAAAAAAAAGATGTATCCTTTCTGAAATGTACCTCCTATGATTCCAAGGAGGTCTTTTCTTGGCTTACTTAGTTTGAGGAGGAAAGTCTAATCTATCTTTCCCCACCCAGATGAGCAGAAAATCAACAGAACTATATTCCCTATAAAAGACTTTTTACAGGAAAAGACTTTTTAAAGGAAATTCCTCCTTTTCAACAAATTCCTTTCTGTTATCCAACAGGCAATTTCTTTTCTTTTCTTATGTAGATAGTTGGAACTTATAATGGGCTTAGGGTTACAAAACTGGTTCAGGTCACATTTTATCATACTCCAGGAAAAGGATCTACACTACTGGTTTTCCTATTTTCATACTTGACTATCACTCCTTGTCCTTGTAGAGATGACTTCAGACAAAACACTGAAACACTAAAAAAAATTTCCATTTATCTGTTTGTTATATATGTTCTTTACTGATAAGCAATTTTAGCCTCTGTATTTAAAATGAGTATTTTCTATATAAGTAAATAGTATAAAATATAACTATGTTAATACTGAAGAAATTATTACTTTGAATATGTATTTCCACCCTAAATGTTGAATGACTATAGATATAAGTATACACATGTTATTTTTCTCTAAGTTTCTTCATTCTGAGATCTATATTTTGAAAAATATTTTATTATATTTAATAATGATGTGATAAATCATTTTTTGTTTGAATCATCTACAGTGTCCAGAGGAGCAATATACATAAAAATGTTTTAAATTTATTCAGAGCTATATTAATTAGTAAACATGAAAAAACATAGTCATTACAAAATATCTGTAACCCAATAAACTTTATCCATTTTTTTGGATATAATTTATAGCAATCAATATAAAATACTTGGATTGGTTAAATTTTCTGTGTCAGCTTGAATAGGCCATGTTATCCAACTGCTTAGTCAAATATTAATCTAGCAGCTGTTATGAAGATTTTTTTTAGATGCAGTTACCATTTATAATCATTGAGTTTTAATAACGTGGATTGGCCTCATCTAATCAGTTGAAGGCCTTAAGAGCAAAAGCTGAGGTTTCCCATATTAGTTAGCAAGAATTCTGTTTCATGTCTGTAACATAAAATCCTACCTGCATTTCCACACTACCAGCCTGCCCTATGGATTTTGGACTTGGTAGAACCCACAACTGCATGAGTCATTTCTCAAAATAAATCTCTCTACATATCTATATCCTTCTATATCTATATTTGTATCTATATCCTATTAGTCCTGTTTCTCTGGAACACTGACACAATATATGTATTATAAAAGGCTATTTTATTTCTTTTATTTATTCCTTTCTTAGTTCTGCAATGATCCAAGACAATGTCAACAATAAGTATTTTACTAACATCATGATCATTCTTGTTTTGTTACTGTGCACTGTGTAACAGTTCTTTTTTCTTTTATTTTTTTTATGGGGATTTTATCATTCATTTAAAATCTAGAAAATTGCATAAGCTAGAAAACCTCTTTTGTAATACACTTATAAAGATATTATTATATCTGCCAATTGAAATCCAATTAGACACTCATGAAAAAAAGTTATATGGACATTTTGAAAAGTGAATTCTGTGAAATTAATATGATTATTGATATTCAAATGCTACCATATGACCCTGCAATTGCACTACTGGGTATTTACCCCAAAGATACAGATGTAGTGAAAAGAAGGGCCATCTGTACTCCAATGTTCATAGCAGCAATGGCCACAGTTGCCAAACTGTGGAGGGAACCAAGATGCCCTTCAACAGATGAATGGATAAAGAAGATATGGTCCATATATACTATGGAGTATTATCCCTCCATCAAAAAAGGATGAATACCCAACTTTTATATCAACATGGACAGGACTGGAAGAGACTACGTTGAGTGAAATAAGTCAAGCAGAGAGAGTCAATTATCATATGGTTTTGCTTATTGTGGAGCATAAGAAATAACATGGAGGACATGGGGAGATGGAGAGGAGAAGTGAGTTGGGGTAAATTGGAGATGGAGATGAACCGTGAGAGACTGTGGACTCTGAGAAACAAACTGAGGGTTTGGGGAGGTTGGGTGAGCCTGGTGGTGAGTATTATGGAGGGCACGTATTGCATGGAGCACTGGGTGTGGTGCATAAACAATGAATTCTGGAACACTGAAAAGAAATAAAAAATAAATAAATAAATAAAAATTTTTAAAAAAGTATTTATTTTTCTGAACAAATCTGAAATTAATAAAAGAAAAAAACACCTCATCATTATGACTATTCCACTGTGAGTTACCCAGTTAAAAGAAATACTTTAAATAAAACTATTGTGTATTACATGCTGGAAGAGAACACTTGTCAGCTCTATTAAATACATGACCATTACCTACATGAACTGTTGGTGGGAAAATGAATGGGCATAATCTTGGAAATATGTTCCACAAGCCTTTTTTTTTTTTTTTAAGATTTGATTTATTTCTTTGACAGTGAAAGAGAGAGTAAGAGAGCGACACAAGCCAGGGGAGAGGGAGAGAAAGACTGAAAAAGCAGGCTTTTCGCTGAGCAGATAGCCAGATGCAGGACTGGATCCCAGGACACTGATATCATGACCCAAGTCAAAGGCAGACAGTTAATGATGGAGCCACCCAGGTGCCTCAGAAAGATGTACCACAAGCCTTAAAAATGTTCATACCTTTTCAAATATGAATTACATTTCTAGAAATATAGGTTCTGAAAATATTCTATTTCTAGAGAAAAAAATATGTTCAGAGATGTTTATTATATGTAATGCTAAAAATGTGGAAGCCACATTAATTCCCACTTTGAAGGAGAATTATTATTAAACAATCAGTTTTACTGAATTACAACAACTACATTGAGGTTCCTATTTGTGAACATTAGATAGATTTAATAATTGACTTGAATATGAGTTTTTAGTTTTCAGAAGATTTACGGAAGAATCCTCAAGATTACTGTAATCCTTAACTGGATTTATGAATAGTTGTAGATATAGGTATATTTGGCTGACTATAAAACGACCTAAAGCTAACTCAGTATCTGGTTAAAATTGGGATGACAGCTGAATCTGAGCATCATGGAATGAATTTATTAGTATAAGAATTAACTGAATAATATAATATACTGAATTATATTAGTATAAGAATTAGTATAAGAATTAACTGAATAATATAATTCATTATTATAATAATTATATATTATTATTATATAATAATATAATAAATTATTGTATATAATATAATTTAAAAGTCAAATTTTATAAGGGAGAAACAATAACCTCTTGATTTTTAAAAATTTGACAATATTAAATTGCTACTCTGATCTATTAAAAATGAGATTTGCATTTCTAAAAGGGACTCTTAGTCTCAGCTGATGGATCAGTGAATAAGAGAAATGCTTTTACTTTGGTTTTAAATCTACCCATAAAGGGAATTGACAATGGTAATACTGCCACCAAGTCATTAAGCTTTAATTCTTATTCTCTTCAAAAGCAACTGAATAAGGTAAAGACTTCTCTCCTGAACTAGAAGTTTTGTTTGAAAGTGATTATTCAAATTTATTGAGGTAATACTAAAAAGTAAAGCTTCTTCCTATCACTTGAAAAGATGTAATGAGGACTGGGGTTTACATGCAACTAATGAATCACTGAGCACTGTATCAAAAACTAATGATGTACTATGTTGGCTAATTGAATTTAAATAAAAAGATAAACAAGCAGATTAAAATACAAAAGAAAAAATGATAAGATGTTTTCACACTATAGTCAGGAGTAGATTATTGCCTTCAAAAGTGCATGTGTGTATACATATATACATATATTTATATACATGCACATTGTTTGTTTTGTTTTGTTTTGTTTTTTTCCTTTATTTTATTATTTTATTTTATTTTTGTTTTGTTTTGAGATAGAGAGTGTGGGTACACATGAGCAGGAGGGAGGGGCAGAGGGAGATAGAAAGAATCTTAAGCAGACTCCATGCTCAGCATGGAGCCCATTGTGGGGCTCTATCTCATGACCCTGAGATCAGGATGTGAGCCAAAACCAGGAGTTAGACAGTTAACTGACTGAGCCATCCAGGTGCCCCCATGCACATACATTTTTTGTCATTCAGTTTCTTGTTTACACTATCACTTTAGAAAAGTTTCAAATAAGATATTTTCTTGAGTTCCTTGGGATATAAATGCATTTAAATAAATAAATGCATTTCACAAAGCTTATTTTTTAATATTATGAATTTTGGTTGCCCAAAAATATTAGGACTAAAATACAATTTAATATCAATTATTTTGATTTGTATTATATTTTCAATTACATAATCACTTACTGGTTTGAAAGAGATAAACAGTAAGTGAGATGACATGCCTGGTGCTATATTTTTCACATTTTTATACTGACTACATATGATGATCTATGACTTGATCACAAATTGTTTGATCATGTACAATTAGAGGAATGTCAGATATGACATTAAATAAGCCTCCCACAGGCTAAGACCAAAATGAAGGCCAAATAGGACTTTTTGGTTAATTAACAAGACCAACACCAAATATAGATGTTTCCCTAGGCATAAGTATAACGTGAAGGCAAGTAGCATTTGATGGATTACTAGTAAGCCTGAGAGAGAGTATTACTTATCCCTTCACCACTGTGTGCTCTTCTATCGATTTTTTTTTCAGAAAATATATAGTGTTTCTATAAAATAAAACCTTTATACATAGGATTTAGTCTTTGTTCTACAGAAAAATTTGTTCAGTTTTTGCCACTAGACATATTACTCAAACTTGTCCCTTGATTTTTCTGGTGATCTGAAGCTTGAGCTCTAGTCGACTCTCTAGGAAATGTTCATAAGTCCTGTGTTCTCCCATGTTCATAACAGATTATTTTTGGCCTTTATACCAGTTTTGAATGGACATAAAATCCTTGGCTCACATTTCTTTTGCTTGTGTGTATCTTAAGTAAGTTGTTCTAATATCTTGTATCTAATATCTTCTGGTATGAAGTATCTTATTAAGAAGTAAGTTGGTTTGTTTTTCTAGGTGGTCAAATTTATTTACTTTTTTGAAACTGTTTCTAAAACATGGTATAGACTTTTATCTTTCAAATCAGCATTGACTTATTTCAGAACTGGAACATATAACATAGAAAGTTTGAAAATTTTTGAAATTGAAAATACAAATATGTACAACTTAAAATCTCAAAGATACATATAATATTCAAGTGAGCAAAATTAAAATGATAAAATGCAAGTTTTTCAGACCTCTTTCATATCAGTACTTAATAGTTCTTTTTAAAATATTTTTATTTATTTATTTGACAGAGCAAGAGAGAGATCACAAGTAGACAGAGAGGCAGGCAGAGAGAGAGGGGGAAGCAGGCTCCCTGCTGAGCAGAAAGCCCGATGCGGGGCTTGATCCCAGGATCCTGAGATCATGACCTGAGCCGAAGGCAGAGGCCTAACCTACTGAGCCACCCAGGTGCCCCGTACTTAATAGTTCTAACAATTTTAGCAAACTCTTAGTATTCTTTCATTCTCCTCCTCTTCCTCCTTCTTATTCTTTTTGTTTATTTAAAGTTCATGTCTATAGGATAAAATCCAAAGTATGGTAGAATTCATTTTACATTCTGATTCTAAACAATCTCTTCAGTTTCCACATTGAATATGTACTTTCTTATCTCTGATCTTTTAGAATTTTCTCTGCTAGAAAGGCCATCCCTTTGAGCTCCACCCCACTGGAGCATTTGCCAAAACTCTATTCTTCAAGACTGAGCTCAGATGTTGATTTGTATCTGTGTTTCCATGGCCATTTATTTATACCTCTCTTCTAGTTTTGAAATCCCTTGATTACCTTTTTGTTCACTGTGATTACTTTTTATTTATTCATCACTTATTCATTCAATCAAAGAGTATTTATTGAATGCTTACTATCTTCCAGGTATTGCTATGTACCAGTCAAAAAAAGTATACAGACTTATAGGTATGACCTCTTTGCTGATAGGGTTTATAGTATTTTGGAAGAGATAGTCATTAATTAAACCTCTATGTAAACACACACACACACACACACTTAAAAACAAACAAATAAACATATCCACCCCAAAGTCTTCTAAGTCCCCATGGCACTAAGTTCTGAGTTCTTTGAGTGTCCATGTCACTATTTCTAGCATCAAATGAAAGGTCCTTCCTGCGTAGAGCAAGTACTCAAAAGCTATGCCTGCCCTTTCCCCACAGATAACTGTTTCTCTGTAGTTAACAAAAAGGTTTTTTTTTTTAAGGTTTTATTTATTTGCCAGAGAGAAAGAGAGAGCGAGCATGCAAAAGCAGGGGGAGTTGCAGGCAGAAAGAGAAGCAGGCTCCCTGCTGAGTGCGGAGCCCGATGTAGGAATCTATCCCAGGACCCTGAGATCATGACTTGAGCCAAAGGCAGATGCTTAACTGACTGAACCACTCAGGCATCCCTAATAAAAAATTTTGTTAACTTAAACATGCCAGTGAAGTGTAGACTGTCTAAACTATTTTGAAGGAATCTAAGTAATTAAATAATAAATAAAAAATAAATAAGTGCAGTCTAACAAATAGCAGTTAATTCACCCTGATAACAGTCACATATATATATTTGAATATACATTTTTTATAAAAAATACATATCTATATTTATCACTTGGATTTTTTTTTAACACTTAGTAGTTTTTATCATTTCCTAACCCAGGGAAAGAAACAAACATCTACAGCCAGAGAGTTCCAAATAATGTGAACCCAAAAAGACTCACATCAAGATACATTATAATTAAAATTTTTGTCAGACGTTAAAGACAGGGAGAGAATCTTAAAACCAGCAAGGGAAAAATATACAAGGAAACTCCCATAAAGTTAACAACAGATTTTTCAGTGGAAAATTTTGCAGGTCAAAAGAGAGTGGCACAATATTTTCCAAGTGCTGAAAGAAAGAAAAAACTTCCAAGAATACTCTCCCTGACAAAGTTATCATTCAGAATTGAAGGAGTAATATAGAGTCTTCCAGATAATCAAAAACTAAAGGAGTTCACTAAACCAGCCTCACAAGAAATGTTAAAAGGTTTTTATATGCCCATATCCAACACGTTTTTCTAAGGTAACCATGTCCTCAGGCATGTTATAGTATCAGTATACATTCCATACATGTCGAAGGAATACACTGTCTAGTTTATATTTTTATGATGCAAAGAAGTCCTGGATAAGATCAGGGGCCTTTGACACTCACAGAAGAAAGTAAAATATTGGTTATAGAAAGACGTGCCTACCTTCAAAGAAAGATGGCCAGCTTGTGTAAATCTTATAGTCAGCTCCTTTATTAGTACTGATTTAGGTAGTAAATAAAGAGTGACCAGATAAACCTTGGAAGCAATTCCATCCAATCATGTTCTGGAAACCTGGGAAAGTCATCATTAATTTCAAAGAGATCCCTTAACTAACAAAAATCCTATTCTCTGGACCATGCCATGCTGAGACCATGTTGTATTCTGACCAAACTATTCACTCTGTTTTCCTTCTCCTGCCCCTAACTGCTGTTTCTCTGCTTTCCAGCTTCTGATTTTTAATTCTTTGTAGTCACTATGAATTCTGAAAATTTCATCTGTAGCCTAGATTTTAATTATCTATGTATACAACCTGCAAAGTACAACCAACACTTGAACTATATAAACCAACATCTATATATCTAACCTTTCTCTATTTGTACCATTCTGAACCTCCATATAGATGATCCATAATCAAATCAATCTCTGGCAGCTAAATTTGAACTCATAATTGATCTGAATGTAAAATCCATTGCTCATTTTCAGCTAATAACCTCATTTACTCAGGCACCTAAGTTTGGAACGGAGCTTCTCCTATTCCTTTATCTTCCACAACCAACTGGTCACTGCTTCCTATTACACTTATATATAATCTTTCCTGTCCATCTGAATCTCTGGATGTCTGGTGCCACTATATTAATTCACATCCTCATAATCTCTTGCTTTGTTGTAATGATCTTCCTTTGTCATCTACGTATAGTCCTCCTCTCAACTATTTTCCACGCTGCTGAAAATACTCTCCTGTTAATTTCTTGCTAAAAATCCTTCAATGGCCTCCATTTTCTAGAAAATAACATTAAAAGTACTTGGTATGATATGAAATGCAATTCCTGGTGTAATCCCAGTCTCTCTCTAATCTTTTTTTTTCTCCATTTTTCAGTATTACTATTATGCTCAAAGTATAATAACTGTAACAGTATAATTCTTCCACATCTATTAAGACTCAATTCAGGTGATACCTACACTGTGGTTTTGCAAAGTCTCCTGTATTGAAGCAAAACTAATACATGGAGAAAAAACATTTAAAAACTTCAAGTTATATTAAAATAGAAGATTAACTCTCCTATTTCTCACTTAGACTGTGGCTTCCTGTTGCATGTTGTATATACATATAATATTCTCTTTTTCTCTCTCTCACACACGCAGAGTTTTAAAAAGTGAGTACAGACTATAGTACATAATGGTATAGACTATGGCATATGTTAAACTATTATTTGTTGAAAGAATAAGTAAGAGTTTAGTGTAAAAGAGTTTTCAGATTTCCATACTAAAAGGGTTCAGTAAGCAATTCATTTTAAGAAATGTTTCCTATTATATCCTCAGTGAATAATTATACCTGAATCTATATGAACTCCCTTCCTTTGGACATAGATGTATGATATTACATTTATTTTTCCTTTTGGGTTTTTGAAATTATAAAAAAGATGAACCTAGAATTTTAAAAGTACTTAAGAAGAAAAAATATGTTATAGACTGAGGAAATACCTTGGAAATGCATTAATCCATGGTGTTGATGGGAATATAATATATTATATAATGTGATAACACTAACTTTTTTTAAAGATAGAGCTTAAAGTGTTTTTTTTAATTACAGTATATATACTTACTGATAGCATATCCCTTTGAAATTGAAAGCTGAAGAACGATTTGACTGTTATTCTAAGTTCGCAGTGAATGAAATCACAAATAAATCTCTTGATAGTACTAAATAATGCTAAGTTTGAGTGTCAGGTTTAAAATGTATATTTCTATATTTGCTTTTCATGTGTTTTTTTAAAAATTTCTCAACAGTCCTTTACTTCCTATAATTTTATACATATAGTCTTGAGGATCTTATGTTTACTTATGTTTACTTATTACTTATACTGCCACCTGTCTTTTCACTGATGTATTAATTAACTGAACAAATATTTGCCAATCACTTAATATAGGCCAGAGCTGGGAGATATTTTTAGTGCTAAGAACTGGAAATAACAGCAATGAACAGTATAACAATTGATATAGAACTGTGTAAATAGTAATGCAGTTAATAATAACTAACCACGCTAATATGTAATTGACTGCACTTGTGATAAATGCTACAACAGGAAGGAAAGGGAGCTCTGAGATCCCAGACCTATCCTAGTCTGCAGGGTCAAGGATGGATTTTTTGATATAACTACATTTCAACGGAGAACTGAGCAGATTTAAGTCTGTATATTCCCTACAGAGAGAGTGAAGTATTTCTACAGACTGGCAATGAGTCTTTAAAGGTTTAGAATCCAAAGGGAGCTTAAAAGGACAGCTTGAAAACCTATGAGTTAATAGAAATAAGAGCTGTCTCCAGAGAAATTAATATGTGTCAGATTAGGTGTACAATTTTATGGACAATTAAAATTGTTGCTTATGTTTCACTGATACTTTAGAGATACCTGGCAATAAGATAAATCATGCAAAGACAAGATTTATCAGGTAACTCTAACGTAATATTCCTTTGTTTAGAGTTAGATGCACATATTTTGGTATAACCACAGGGTCTGTGGAAAAATTACAATTAATGAATAGGTCAAATAATAATTGAAATATTATTTAGACCAGATTTATAGAGATATTTTATAAAATAGAGTCTACCATAATAATGATTCAGCACAAAGGATATTTTTATTTTATTGAAACATAATCAAATTTAAGATTACTTTTACCAAAATTCTTAGCATCAATTCTTACCTTTAGTTTACAAAACAGACTTATATGGCTTAAAACAACAACAACAACAACAACAACAACAAACAAACAAACAAAAACCCAGATACAATTTAAAGGAAATCAAAATGGAAATTAAATCACAAAAAAATGTTTCACTGCCTGTAGAAGGAATTCCCAATTTGTAGATTGTGTATAATGAGAAAGCAGCTAAAAGTAGGGGGGAAAATTATTTGTTGCTTTATCATTAGTTATTTGGATGTCCCTTTTGTAAGCTACCTATTTACAGCAGTGACTTATGCCAGCTGCCTTAATTTAGGTCGATAGTGACAAATTCACAGAGAATCAAGTGGTTCCCAGATGAATATTATACAGAAGTACCTACTAACCTATGGGAAAGAAAACATGAAGCATTAGAGAGCACCAGAGCCATGAGATTGGGGGAAAAGGCCATTGAAAATGACTGATTTCATCTTCCTCCTAAGTTCCTTTTGTGACAGCATATTCATGGGAGTGTATATCTGTTCACTGAATTTTTCAGGAAAGACAACAGTAGAGGAAAGAAATGAAAAACAAGTCACCTCTTGCCAAGAAATATCTATAATTACCAGTGGGAAGTTCTTTTCAGTAAATGAGAGAAATGAAGTAAAATGGAATAAATAAAATAACACGATAGAGGTCTAAAGAAAAGTAAATGAGACAAGAAGAGGACATAAAACATAAATGCAAAGGAAAGAGTCTGCAGAAAAGTAAAATTCTTATTTAAAATTTAGATAATAGTGAGTTTTCATCTATTCATAAATCATCAAATTATTTTTATTATTCATATTATTATCTTGCAATTTTATTAGTTTTTGAACTGACTTTGCAGAATCCAAGGCCATTAATTTTTTCTATTATAAAAGGTACAATATATAAAGCAAATGTAGTTATTTTCTACATTTGAACACACTATACTATTTACTCTTTGAAAAGAGATTTTATCATTTGTACTAACTTAAAGCCTTTCCCTGGGAAGGGGATATGTCACTGAAATACAGTCCAACTTAATACCCAAACCCAGTCAAGCTCAACCGACTCAAATCCAACCTGGTGAGTACAGGGTAATAGGTGTATCTGGGAGGTAGCTTCACTTCAGCTTAACTTTGGGAGATATATCCATATGAAACAGCAGTCCCATAAATGGTTGTAGAGAGTAGGATCCATTGTAGGGAAAGATGGTTGAGGTAGATCTCAACTTGGGACAGACTGGGCTTTTATATATAGGCAACTGGGGCAGACCCGTGAATGAATAATTAAGGAGAATTTTCAGTTTAGAGAACTAGGCTTTCAAAGAAGTGTGTTTGTGGAGAGAGGTGGTGGTGGTTTAATACTTACAGCCAAAAATTCTCAAAATTTGTCCACAATGCACAGGAAACCACATGTGCTGACAGAAAAGCAGACTGGGACCTCTGATTTTGTTGTAATATTTCAAGTTGTAGGATTCCAGACAAGACTCCATTTCCAAGTCCAATCATGTGGTTGGAAAGGACTGGAGTTGTGTGTGGTTGGGAAGGCCTGGAGTTGCTGGTAATTTTTTACGTTTGTTTCATCAGAAATAGGATTTTAGGAACTAAGATGGAGCAGATTAGGTAAAAAATGGACATCTAGCTATGTGAAGACAGAAACTGCAGCTCAGGAGGCTAGGACTTACAGTAATAAAAATAATAACTGAGCACTCATATTAGTCCCTGCACTGATTAGTTTATATAAATTGTTTTACTTAATTTCACGAGCATGCTGTAGGGTAGGTAGTATTATTATTCTCATTCAAATCTGAGGATAAGGAGAATAACTATCATGCTGAAGATCACATAACTAGTAAGTGATGAAGACATTATACAAAATATCTTTATTAAACTATAGAGCTTATGTCTCCAAAACAACTTAGAAGAAAGTGTTAAGTGAGTGTGATTATAAAACAACACACACATACAAATAAAAATATAATGCTCACTTAAATAAAGACAGAAAAAATAAAATTTTTTGGAAGTAGGGAAATAAGTACCAAAGGACACAAGTAATTGACCACAGTTTCCCTAAAGGATTGGAAAAGGACAAAAGACTATTCCATTTACTTTGGGGTTTTAGTACTTCAGAGCACTCTTTCATGGCTAATATTGTTATTCCCATTCTGCTGATATGGAAACTGAGACCTGAAGATGTTAGGATCCTTTTCTGAGGTCATAAATTTAGTAAGAGATAGTTAACAAACCAGAGCAGTTTGTTTATTCTGTTTCAGAGTCAGTGTTCTGAATGACTACACTGTACAAGCACAGATACATAAATAATGAGGCTCAACATCCAGAGAAAAGATCAGATCACTTTTAGAAACCAAGATCCTTTTTTATGAATAAGGCAAGCAATGCATTGAGAAAGGAAATCTATTTTCAACTACTTATTTTTTTTTCTTGCATGCCATTGTTCACGGCTTATTAAAATACTACTAAATTTGACAATTATATTTCTGGTACATGATTAATTTTACTTCAATACAATAAATGTGCAAACAATAACTTTGACTTTCTAAATGACATTGTGTGAATTTTGTTTTCAATTATGTTTTCAATTATGAATATAGTCTACCTCCTGAGGTTTCCAGTTAAGATAAAAGGGTATGTCACAGTTAGGAACAGTCAACTCATCAAGAGTCATGGTGTGAAGTGGGTTCTATGAATCCCTGCCAGATGGAATTATTTGTAATGATGAATGATCTCAATTTCTATACAAGTAATTTAAAACTTATTCTCAGTTGTGAATGAATTTTGTATCACATAACAAAATATTAATTGTATCTGCTTTTTTTTAATGGACCACTTGAGATGGCATTTACTACCATTGGGTACATAACTGTGCTAAAATATTTAATCTAAGAAAAACTCCAAACGTCTACTGGATGACAGCACAATAAAGCTGAACCATTTTACTAATACCAATACATATACATAATATATGCAACATCAGTATCTGTAAGAATAAACTTTGTTTTATAGATAACTAGATATGTTTGATGGAAAAATTATTATGGAGAATACACAACACAAATCAAATTCAGTTTTTTCTGTTCTCTTTTTCTGCCCTATGTCTCACTGTAGTATCAAACTGAACTGTTTATTAAGGTATTTTTATTGCATTAAATCAAAGATACCAGAAGATGCTAATAGGTATTTTTTTTTTTAAGAGTGGCCAGTATAGTCTAAGGAAAATAGCATGAAAAGGAAAAATGATTAGTAGGTGAAGTAGAAAGAGTAATCAGAGGATACTGAGTAAATAAAAGAAAAAAAGAAGTCTTACCTACAACAAACTTCACGTGGATAGGTTGGAGGATACAAATAATCACAATTATTTAAAAAAGGGTCTTTCCCCCCCCCTTTTTTTTTCTTTCATAAACAAGTATGCATGGGAGAAAATACCATACTGCTGTTTATGTACACTATGACAGAATTGGTTTTTTACATTTGGACATGACAGCACTGCCATACTTTGCTTTAAATAAGTTATTTGGATAAAAATTAGTTATTTTTTCTGGCATTTAACAATGCCTTTGATGAATGGAAAAATTCTTTCCTTTCCTACACCTAACAAAACATAGGTCATAAAAATACAGAATCATATTATGTAACTAAGTGAATACATGCAATAAAAAGCACTGAATAAGTAATTGATTATAGTTGATGTGAAGCTTAAGAAAAAGTTCCAAAAAGAAGAAAAGGTACCCTTATCCATGGTACTCTTGCCAGTGTTCTATCTGAATGCAAAGTCTGACACTATAGCACTCTTGCCAGTGGTGAACAACTCCAAGAGGAGGCTAATAGCTATTACATATATAGAAAGATTTCTTGTTTCACTTTTCTCTTTCTCCAGGGTACTCTTTAGTATCATTAAAAATGAGTTAATAAATGGAAAAGACATGAACAGACATTTTTCCAAAGAACACATACAGATGGTCAAAAGACCCACGTGAAGATGCTCATCATCACTCACCATCATGGAAATACAAATCAAATCCATAATGAGGTTCCACCTCACACCTGTCAGAATGGCTAAAATTAAAAAGGAAACAACAGCTGTTGGTGAGGATGCAGATGAAGGAGAACCTACTCGTACAACCACTCTAGAAAGAAGTATGAAGTTTCCTCAAAAAGTTAAAAATAGAATTATATTATGACCCAGCAATTGCCTACTGGGTATTTGCCCAAAGGATACAGAAATACTAATTTGAAGGAGTATATGCACCCCAATGTTTATCGCAGCATATCAACAATAGTCGTATTATGGAAAGAGTCCAAACATCTAACAACAGATGAACAAATAAAGAAGAGGTGAGATAGATAGATACATAGATAGATACATAGTGGAATATTACTCAGCCATCAAAAAGAATGAAATCTTGCCATTTGTAATTATCTGAGGGAGCTAGAGTGTATTAAGCTAAGTGAAGTAAGTCGATCAGAGAGAGACAAATGCCATATTTGTCTCACTTGTGGAATTTAAGAAATGAAACAGATGAAGCCGGGAGAAAGGGGAAAAAAAGAGAGAGTGAAGGAAACCATTAAGGACTCTTAATGACAGAGAACAAATTGAGGGTTAATGGAGGGAGGTGGTTGGGGAATGGACTAAATAGGTAATGGGTGTTAAGGAAGGCACTTGTTGTGATAAGCACTGGGTGTTATATGTAAGTGATGAATCACTAAATTCTACTCCTGAAACTAGTATTACACTATATGTTAACTTACTAGAATTTATTTATCTTTTAAAGATTTTATTTACTTGACAGACAGAGATCACAAGTAGGCAGAGAGACAGGCAGAGAGAAAGGAAGGGAAGCAGGCTCCCCGCTAAGCAGAGAGCCTGATGTGGGGCTCGATCCCAGAACCCTGGGTTCATGACCAGAGCCGAAGGCAGAGGCTTTAACCCACTGAGCCACCTAGGTGCCCCTCCTTACTAGAATTTAAATAAAAACTTACACCCCCAAAAAAAGAGTTTAAAAGACTAAGTAAAATGAGGAAATGAAGAGGGAAGAAAAGTTGGTAGAGGAAATCAGAATCCTTTGAACATTCATCTGTACTAGAAGGTGGTGATCAGGGAAGTTAAAAAATACATATTTACAGAGAGAAGATAATTCAAAAGACATGATAGACAATTAATGTTACTATTAATTACTGGCATGCAAAGAAGTCTCTGCATTTCAGAGACACTAAAAAGAAGAAAATATTGAATGTGATTCTAATCAGAAAATGAAAACAAAAATCTGTTACATTTAAAAATTCATTTTAGATGTTTCTTCTTTTCCTAAGTACTTAATGCTATAAATTTATCTGCAACCCCTCTTTTTAGTTACAGACCATAAATGTGGTATGTTTTTTAGAAGTTTTATTTCATTTCAACATATTTCTGATTTCCTGTACACATATATTTTAACTTAGAAATATGTTGCATAATTTATGTAAGAGTTTGGAGAATTTCTAGTTGTCTTTCAACAGCTTCTAATTTAATTTTCTTGTGGAAACCATAGTTTATATAACTACAATTCTTTAAAATTCACATAAATGTCTGTGGTGTTCATATGAGGTTCTCTTTTTCAAATAAACATATATTCTCTCTTTTACTTGATCAGTTTACTGGGGGTGTGCTTAATTTAGCAATCTCTTCAGAGAATAAACTTTTGGCTGTTGCCTTTCCCTTTTTAAATTTTATTAATATTTTTGCTATTATCTGTTATTTTCTTTCTCCTACCTGCTAACTTATTTTTTTTTAAAGATTTTATTTATTTATTTGACAGACAGATACACAGTGAGAGAGAGGGAACACAGCAGGGGGAGTGGGAGAGGGAGAAGCAGGTTTCCTGCTGAGCAGCGAGCCCAATGCAGGGCTCCATCCCAGGACACTGGGATCACGACCTGAGCTTAAGGCAGACACTTAATGACTGAGCCAACCAGGTGCCCCTTAATTTTCTTCCTACTTAAGTTTGAAGATTAGTTTAGATTTGCAACCCTCTTCATTTGAAGCTATAATTTTTTTCTCTAAGCTTTTCTTTAATAACAACTTTTACTGAATCATATTTTTATTATTATTCAGCACACAAATCATCAATCAATATCATAAATAAAGGAGTGGGCAAGGCTACCAATTGGATGGTATAGTAGTTAAATAAATAGTGACAACTTTAAGCAGATATATTTGATAATTTACATGAAATGGAAATTGTCCTTTGAAGATACAAATAAAGTTCACCAAAAATAGATAACTTGAGTATCTTCACATTTACTAATGAGATTCAATTTTTAGTTAAAAAACACCCCAATAAAGAAAACCCTCGGTTCAAAAAAGCCTCAGCGGTTATTTCTACGAAATGTTAGAATCAATCATTCATCTTTACTTCCAGAAAGTAGAAAGAGCAGAAACAATATTCCACTTATTTTACAAAGCCAGAAATACCATGATAAGAAAACTGAATAGATACTATGAGGACAAATAAACAAAACACTATGGGGATGGCTACTGTCATGGACATCGAGACAAAAATCTCTTAAAAATATTAACAAATTGAGGGACGCCTGGGTGGCTCAGTTGGTTGGGTGGCTGCCTTTGGCTTGGGTCATGATCCCAGTGTCCTGGGATCGAGTCCTCCGACAGGCTCGCATCTCCCTCTGCCTCTGCCTGCCACTCTGTCTTCCTGTGCTCACTCTCTCTGACAAATAAATAAATAAAATCTTCAAAAAAAAGTTAGCAAATTGAATCAGTGATATATGATATACTACAATCAAGTGGTGTTTATCCCAGGAATGCAGGTATGTTTGACATTTGGAAATCAATCAAAATAAACCACCACATTAAGTGACAAAACATTTTGAAAAACAATTTGATCATCCTAATAGACAAAGAATACGTAAGATAAAATTCAACATCATTTATGATAAAACTTCAGAAACTACAAATAGAAGCAAATTCCCTCACATGGTAGAGAACATCTACAAAAATGTACAGTTAATGGGTTCCTTCATGGTTATGGCTGAAAGCTATTGTCTAAGATAAGGTAGGGCAAGGATGTCCAAACTCATTTATCTTTTCAACACTGTACTAGAAGTCTTAGCCAATCCAATAAACTTGAGAAAGTATCAAATACATATAGATTGGAAGAGACAAAGCACAAAGTTTTTGAGTTGAGTTTTTTTTTTTAATTTTAAATAGATCTCAAAGTTATGCATTCTCTCATTAAGTTCTTCTCTGTAAAATGTCTTAGAAGTCTTTGACACTAGGTTTTAGTTCAAATTAAGCACGCGTGTATTTTCTTATTCTCTCTTCATTTCCCCTTTCTCTATGACTCCATATTCAATTTTTTCATGCGATTTATTATTGTCCCCTTCAATTCTTGTGTCCTATACCTGTCTCCTTTCTCATGCTGAATTTTGCCTTCTCCTCAAAGCCCATTCATTATATTCTCAATGGCTAATGGCTCTACATTAATACTCTAACTTTTAACGAAAGCTCCTGGAAATAGTGCCATATTGAAAAGAATTGAGTCTAATAAGAGAATTTCAGTTAACATGTAATCTATGTACAGGAGACATTTGAAATTTCTCAGGTACTTCAGGGCATTTCACTTTAATATTAACAATACTTTCAGCTGGTACTTTTTAACACTTGGTGTAATGGTCCTTCTAGACTGAAGTTATGTCATGAGGTAAAAATGAAGAGAGAGAATTTATTTAATAGAGCATTATCCTTATGATGAACCTGGCTTTCTACATTAACATCTTACACTTAGCTCACTTATGCATATACAGGTGTTTTTCTTACATAGAAAAATTGTGTAAGTTATCTAACATTATTTAAAAATAAACAATTTATTTACTGCATATTGCTTGTCAGGTATAGGCACTGATACAGACAAGTAAATGTGCTTTCCCCATTCAGCATTTTTAAAAAACCGTGCCTTTCTTTATCTCTCTTACATTCAGGAATATTGTACACATAGTCCATGAATATCCATAAAGTGGAAAACTCTTCTTTTCACAAATTTATTTAAGCCTGGTTTCATTGATATATGTGTCAGAGGATTCAGTGGACTTGAAAAAAAAAAAAGCAGAATTGACTTCTAATTAGGCTCCTACTAGCTTTCTAATAAATAATAGTTGTGGCAGCATGATAGCAATAATAGCTACTATTTATTGAACATTTATTCTATGACTGTGTAAAGTATTCACAATTACATTCATAACAATCCTGAGATTGGTAAATTATTATCCTTATGGTTAAATACACATAAAGGAGACAAGATGATTACTTGCCCAAGCTCACATAGCTACTACTATGGTCCATGTCTGTCTGCCGGAGCTCAAAACAAACTCTAACAGGAGTTTTACTTACTTGCTATTATTTCCATTCCAATAAAGAGCATTAAGTTGAGGGTTTCAGAAAGAGGACAGTATGGAATCCTTACAGAATGGTTTCATCCCCTGCTGTGACTCAGAAGAATCCAAGAGATGGAAATGCATGCTTGTAAATCTAATTTGTAGCATAGCTCTATGGAAAGAGACCTCTGTTCCTAAGACAGATAAATACTGTTAATGCTTTTAAAGTGTCCAACCTCTTGTAAAACCCATGTACGGGGATGCAAGCAACTTCCAGAAATGACTGAAATTTAGTGTGTAACAAGACAGGTTAGGGACCTGGAAATATCCATCCTACATTGTCCCAGGAAATGAAATTTCAGTACTCATATCCTCATACACCTAAGAAATTCATATAAGACAGTTAATATTCTATTTCATAAGAGGCCTTATCATTGGCATAGTCAGAGCTGGTAAGAGATGGAAAGGCCTTTGAGTTCATTTCATTTAACAGAAAGGAAGCTGACAGACTAAGCAATTTATGGAAGGTTTACCAGTAAGCTGTTGATTCAGCCTTAGAATCTGAGAATGTATGACAACTGCCGTTTTGCTTAGTATTTGCAGAAAGCATGTTTGCTGCAGAACTGGCTTACGCCCAGGTCTCATCCCTCTCCCCCTCACTGGTAACCATTATTCTTGCACGTCTTCGTTTGAGAAGGCTCCATATCATCCCTGATAAGAATAACTGTCACCCTCAGCAAAAATGCGGGGGAGTGCACAGGGTTGATACTCTCATCCTCAAAATAATTTTCCCCCAAATCAGGGTTAAGTCACATTGATTAACAGGCATGAGCTTCAATCTGATATTGCCATTGATTGCCCTGCACTTGCCTGTGCTTTGTGAAAGGATTTCAATTTTCAGGATCTGTGCTCCACTTTTCACAAGTTGAAAAGTTACTCCAACTGGTGAAATAAAAATGACAACAAGGACTTTCTTCATTTCAATCCCTGATGTGACCCCAAATCTACTACTGTGCTTTCTTAAATATCCAACTACATCATCTCATTTCAACTGGGACAGCTAGTCCTGCTGACATAGTCTCAATCTTTCCTTCAAATTGAGAGCACTGCAGCTCTCCACTGTGTTCTTCCCTTTCTAATCCATCATGATATTTTCTTTAACTGTATTTTTCTTTTACTCAAGTATGGGCATAATTTAAGGAAAAGCTGCATATATTTAATATTCTCATAGGACAAGCTATTACTTATTCAATAAACAGCAAATATGTGCAAATAAGATGTTCAGATTACAATTCTAAAATGTACTTATAAATCATAGTTGTTCATACATTATTTTCCGGTTAAAGTACCAAGCTAATATTGTGATGTTTCAGTTTAAAAAAAAAGGTAAAATTTCTTTCTTTCTTTTTTTTTTTTTTAAGATTTTATTTATTTATTTGACAGACAGAGATCACAAGTAGGCAGAGAGGCAGGCAGAGAGAGAGGAGGAAGCAGGCTCCCCACTGAGCAGAGAGTCTGATGCAGGGCTCGATCCCAGGGTCCTGGGATCATGACCTGAGCCGAAGGCAGAGGCATTAACCCACTGAGCCATCCAGGCGCCCCATAAAATTTATTTCTAATACTTGTAGTCTGTTAGCCACACATTTATTTAGTCTCTAATGTAAGCAAGATAACCAAGGAAGTTATTTTCTAGTTCTACCTCAAATCTCCTTGTGATAGAGTTGCTAGATTTAGCAAATACAACTATAGGATCACCTAGTTAAATATGAATGTCAGGCAAGCAACAAATATTTTTGGTAAAAATCTGTGTAAAATATCACAAAGAACATATACTAAAATTATTTGTTGCTTTTCTGAAATTCAAACTTAAATGGGAGGTCCATACTTTATCTCTGGTAATCTTAGTTTTGAGGAAATTAATGAAAGAATTTGCCAATATATGTGGCAATCTTTCACCTTCCACTGGACTTTCTTATCATCTTCTATAATAATAATCATTGTAAGTCAATACCTAAGGATGAATTAACTTGAATTCAAAACAGATTTTCTTTTGTGTCTTTTGGAAATCAACCTTACTTGACGCTTATGTTTATATTTTTTGTGTATATAACGCAATAGCTATAACTGATTTAATCTGCTTGTCTGAGTATGTATAGATTGCATTACCTATCTTTAAAAGAAACCAGGAAGTGGTATTACTATCCTCTAAACTGCAAACCATCTAATTCTTTTTGTTTTTGTTGTTGATTGGGGTGTTTTTATAAATGGTTTGATATTTTTGGCTTTCAAATATAAGTACTTGACTAGTTAGGAAGATCACCTAACTACATTTCTAAAAAGGAGGAAAAGTGCACTAGCATTATTCTTTGGGATTTGAGAGGGTGGCATCATTTTGAAATTATTAAGAGAACACTATTATAAAGAAGGTCTTCCAACTTGCAGTTGCTAGGTTACTATATAGAAAAAATGTCTGAATGACACCTGCTTGTGCATGTAGGAAAGAATTAGAGCAATCACATGGTTTATAAGACAGCAAGATCAAGGCTTTAATTTGCAAGCACAAGACAACCATTAATAATTATTTTTATGAATTAGGAAAAGAGAAATTACCATGAAAGTTAGAGTTTTATAATTTTGTTGGACAGAGGTGATTTAAGGAAATTTGTGAATTAAGATTGATTTAAGATTAAGTATAACATGAAACAAACATTTTGTCTTGTTTTGTTTTATCTTCTAAAATAGTGTAACAATCCGCATAGACTGTATTAGAACCAGATTGCAATAAAGTTTAAATGCAGGAAGCGAAAGGAAATATTTAGAAGAGAACAAAATGAATCTTTGATGGGAAAAAAGTTACAAAGAGAGTAGGGACTAGTCAAAGGAAAATCTCTTAGCTTTACTTTCCACTACACTTTTTTTTTTTAATATAATTTCCATTTATCTATTCCAATTCCTACTAGTGTTTCACTGCTATCTTTATAATGTTGCATTGAATACTGTTTCCCCTGACATTTATCTGCCATTCTGATAAATCTGGTTAATTGCCCTCATCAATCCATGGCTTAAGTTTTTCAGTTACATATCTTGACAGTAATGTTGTCTTAAAGTAATTCTAAATTTAGAGGTATTGATGGCTTGGAATATATTCTTGCTCACATTGTTAGTTCATCTAAAACACAGTTAGTATTTAAAGCTTAGAAATTAAGCTGTTCTCAAAGAATTACAGTAGCTGCATAAGTTAGCCCGAAGGAGAACAATCTCGTCACTGGAATTTCTGATTTTGATCTTCCCTCAAATATAACTAGCAACTAAAACCAAAATCACTCATAATAAATACATAATCCATTAACACTTTTAAAAAAGTAATGTTATGTTTAATTCTTAAAGTAAAAGAATACTTCTTGCATTTAATAACTTTTTATTTGTTGTTACAGACTAAATATTTGCATCTCCCCAAATTCATATGTTGAAATCTTAATCTCCAGTGTGGCTATATTTGGAAATAGGACCTGTGACTAAGTGATGAGGGCTAAATGAGATCATAAAGTGGGGCCCTAATCCATTAGGGTTAATACCCTTATAAAAAGAGGAAGAAACAGGCGGGCACCTGGGTGGCTCAGTGGGTTAAGCCTTTGCCTTCAGCTCAGGTCATGATCTGAGGGTCTTGGGATTGAGCTGCATATCGGGCTCTCTGCTCAGCAGGGATCCTGCTTCCCCCCACCCCTTCTGCTTTCCTCTCTGCCTCCTTGTGATCTGTCAAATAAAAAAAATCTTGAAAAAAAAAAAGAGGAAGAAACACAGAGCTCCCTCCATTATGTTCAGAACTTAGTGAGAAGCCCACAATCTGCAAGCCAGAAAGACATCTCTTACCAAAACTGACCATGATGGCACCTTGACCTTGGACTTACCAGCCTCCCGAACTGTGAGGAATAATTTTTTTTAAGCCCCTCACGCGTAGTTTTTTTTTTTTTTTTAAGATTTTATTTATTTATTTGACAGAGAGAAAAGGGACAGCAAGACGAAGAACGAAAACAGGGGGAGGGGGAGTGAGAGAGGGAGAAGTAGAAGCAGACTTCCCGCCTAGCAGGGAGCCCAATGTGGGGCCTGATCCCAAGATCTTGGGCTGAACTGAAGGCAGTGTTTAATGACTGAGCCACCCAGGCACCCCCATGTATGGACTGACTATACTATAAGTGTCAAGCTAAGACACTTATTATGACATTTTTTTCTAACAGGTATTTTATAAATATTTTCCTAGAGATTTTCCAAAATATGTCCTGAGTTGCTATTACGGTATAATTATCCTGGTACACCTCAAACAGCTTGGTCATCATCCTCCAATTCTCTTACCATTCCCATTCCTTTTCTTACACATATATTTATTATGTGTTTGAAATGTAATCAAAGTGTGAGTTCTTGAGAATTAAGCACTCTATCCAAGAAACTTCAGCTATAGAATTACTGAATTCATTATATTTACATCTCACTCAGAATAGGAATAGTTGTAAATGTTTTAATAGAAGCACCTGTGTAGACTACTAACATAATTCTGAGCAAGGTCTGTTGTTAATAAAAACAAACAAAAACAAAAACAAACACTTGAAACAGAATTCAGTGATTCTTTAAAGTTTTTGCATAGAAGAATTTGAATGGGCAACCTGGGGTCAAGACATGTCACAATCTGTGGCAAGAAATGAGGTTGAATAAGAAGGGCCCCAGAATATGGCATCTTGAGAGCAGTATAAATCTTTTATTTCCCAAAGCATCTAGCCCCGAACCTCTCACAAAGTGAGTGGCCAATTTAATTCTTACTGAATTAAACTAAATGTATATGCATGCCAAATCTGGATTGAGTCAGTATTGCAGTTATTGAAAATGAGGCTCCCAGTGATATACTGGCTACAATGGCAAACTGAAGTATCTAGTACTGTCATTTCATAACCCAGGTCTTTGCCATTGAGCTGATCCCTATTAAACAGGGAGAAAGCATTAAGACTAGAAACTGGGGAGTGAAGGCATTGTTGTCACCTCTCTACACTCCTAACAAAAGATGATTGGTCTTTACTGTTGAATATGGTTAATGTATGCTTTAATTGAGGATTGTGCATTATTTCAGTTGTAGAGAGATTGGCCCCATTATTGACCTTGCTGTTATATTTAGAAGTTTCTAAATATAAACTTCTAAACATTAATAATAGAAGAAGTTTCTTCTATTGAGTATACCTCTTCCTTTAGCAAGAAGGAAAACAACCCTGTGATTGGGGAGCTTTGCAGTGGGTCACTGAATTTCTTGTTTAAACATGTTAGTACTGATAATTGTAAGGACATATTTAGCCAGAGCGACTCCATCTTGGGTAAACAGCCACTTTGTTGTTTGTGCAGTAAACTTTAACTGACTCTCCCCCACAAGAGAAACTTACTTAGAAACAAGTTCTGGAAACCAGTAAAATGTAGTCCTGATAATAGAGCCCAGAATACAAGGACGAATCAGGTCAGATGGAAACATCTAATCAGTATGAAGTACTGTTTGTAACAGTGAGAAGGTCTTGCCCAAACCTAAATGACTCCATCTTGGGAAGGACGACGATCTTATTCACACTGAATATGTTAACTGACTAAGCCTTCCCAGAAAGTACTGTTTGTAACTGTCCTAGTATGGAGTAATCTTGAATAACACGTCACCAGACCAGATGAAACTAGCCAATCAACAAGAGACACACAAATCCAGTGGGTTGAGATACCAAGATACGGGTTGCAGTTTCACCCAATAAAAGGTAGCCTGTAAGATTGGGAGGGGTCGCCCTCTTCGGAGGCAGCCCTGACTGGTCAGTCAGTCAATTCTTGAGCCTATAAGCTGGGGGTGGTCGCTCTTTTCAGAGACGGTCCTGGCCGGTCAGTCTGACTTCTAATGCTTGTCATAGAATAGAGCTTTGCATCAGTTTAACTTTGTTTCAATCTTGTTCCCCTGGTCGATCAATCTGATTTCTAATACTTATCATAAAATAAAGCTTTAAATAACTTTCACTTTGTCTCAGTCTCATTTTGTTTAATAACGGACCTAACAATAATTACAGTGCTTTTATTAGTTCATGCGTAAACAAGCCCAAGTATATCTACAAGGACACCAATGAGGTCACCTTAAATCATATATTCAATTTCAGACTGGCACTAATGCATAAAGATATTAAAAATAACATTGCCTCATTAAAAAAAAAAAAACATTCCTCATAGTAAGGAACAACATGTCTAGAGCCAGATTCAGAGGCCAGATTCAGGGGCTGAATCCATCAACTATGAGCTCTGTGATATTAGGTAATTTCTCAACCTTTCTGTGCCTCAGTTTCAATACATGTAAAACAGGGATAGTCTTAGTACCTACATCATAGGATTGTTATGAGTTCATAGGAGGTAATATTTATAAAGTAATTAGAATTGAGTCTGAAACATAAGAAATAGCTTTGAAGTATTTGTTAGACTGTTGAAGTATTTTCCTGACGTAAATTAACTGTATTTGTCCAATTTTAACTTAAATCCTATAAAATTATTATAAGCATGTAATTGCATTCTTATAAATAGGCCTTCCAAGAAAAAAATTAAGATGTGCCTTATCTCTTCATAGAAATGCATAATAATTATATCTTACTAAATATAACTAGATTAATATCATAAAACTTTCTCACAGGGGCATCTCACAGGAGCCTCTGTCTTCAGCTCAGGTCATGATCTCAGGGTCCTGGGATCGAGCCCCGCATCAGGCTCTCTGCTCAGTGGGGAGTCTGCTTCTCCCTCTCTCTCTGCCTGCTGCTCTCCCTACTTGTGATCTGTCTCTCTCTGTCAAATAAATAAATAAAAAACCTTTAAAAAAAAACTTTCTCACAAAGGTAAAAATATATCCATGATATTATATAAGGTAGGTCACTACTGTAGTGGAACTAATAATTACACTAATCTAAGAATATTTCTGGTCATATGAGGTTCCCTGGGAGGGATATTATAGAAATATAATATAATAATATAATATGTAGTAAGTGTAAGAGAAGAGGCATTATTTATCTTTTGACCACTACAGAAGCTTGACCAATTTGGTTACACAGGCAACCTAAAAATACTTACTGAATGTTTCAGTGATAATATCTTTATGAACTACTATGAATGCAAAAAAAAAAAGTATTTTAAATTAATGTCTTTTATACTCAGCTTCTAAACTGGTAAATTATGAAATAATGTTTAACTTTTAATAAAGTTTCATTATTTTTAAATATATAGTAGACTTCATATATGCTATATTTAGACACAAAATGTTATTCTTATATCATATTTACCTCATTTTTTAAATAAACTATAAAATATTACAGAAGTAGTTAAAGCATCTGCTTTATCTCCTTCTTTTCTCCTGTTTGAACCATTTTCCAGAAGTTATTTATTCTCTCTATGCCTGATTGTACTTTTCACTACCTATTTATGTCTCCTAAAAATATATAGTACTATTCTATGTGTTTATAAAATTTACATAATTGCTATCATTCTGTAAGTATTCTTTTGCAATCTGCTACTTTCACTCAGCATTATGTTTTTGAGTTTAGCCATCTTGATACTTATAGATGTTCTTCATTCTTGTTAACTGTTTAATAGAATACTACTATACGCATATACCAGAGTTTATTTATTACTTTACTGAAAGACATTTAAATTTTTTCCCAAGTTTTTCCTAGTACAAATGATACTGCAATAAAAGATTTGCACTTGTCTCCTGTATACATGTATGAGAGTTACACTAAAACCCAAGATTAGACTTGTTGGGTAAATAAAATGCACATATTTAACTATCCTAAATAATGCTTTTCTAAGTGGTCATCCAATTTTTAAAAATTTAAGAAAGATTTTATTTATTTGAAAGAGTGAGAACAAGAGAGAGAAAGAGAGAGAGAGAGACTGTGAGAACAAGTGGAGGGGAAGGAGCAGAGGGAGAAGCAGGCTCCCTGAGGAGCAGGGAGCCTGACATGGGACTCAGTCAGATCAGGACTTGAGCCAAAGGCAGATGTTTAAACGACTGAGCAACCCAGGTGCACCAGTCATTCCAATTTTTACTTCTATGAGCAGTGCCTAAGGGATGCCATTCACTTACATTCTCACTTATAGCTAATATTGAGAGACTTTACATGTTTGTCAGTCTGATAGATGAGAAATGGGAACTTACTACTTAAGCTTTCCTTATCCTTATTACTACTGAGTTTGAGCACATATATGTGTATATATTTCATATATTTACTAACCATTATGCCTCTGCTTCTGTGACTTGCTTTTATAACCTTTATCCATGTTCCATTGAGTTCCTTGTCTTTATTCACTGAACTGAAAATTTTAATTTTTAATAAATTAACTTAAATGAATTTTACACAGGAATCTATTGCAAAAAGTTCTTCCTGAATTTCCATAAATTTTAATCTTTAATATTTTGAAATAAATCAATGTTTTCCTTTCTTATTTATGCATTTAATCCTTGGTTAAGAAATCTTCCTTATAAGGGTCAGAAATACATGGTGCTCTATATTCTAGTAAGTTGTTAAAGTTTTGCTGCTTACATTTTCATCTTTAATCCATCTGGACATTATTTTTAGAATGAGATGGGGAGTACATTTTTTTCTATCCAGATGGCGTCCACTTCCATCAATACAATTTATCAAAGGGTCCATCCTTTCTCCAGTGATTTTTTTTTTTTTTTTTTTTTTGGTTTTTAAAATTTGTGAGTAAAGAGATAGAAGTTTACTAAGTGAAGACACAGAAAAGACTCTCAAGAGTGAAAGGGATCCCAACAGGGTTGCCCTCCCCACTGATTTTTTTTTTAAAAGATTTTATTTATTTATTTGACAGACAGAGACCACAAGTAGGCAGGGAGGCAGGCAGAGAGAGAGGGGAGGAAGCAGGCTCCCTGCTGAGAGAGAGCCCTATGTGGGGCTTGATCCCAGGACTCTGGGATCATGACCTGAGCTGAAGGCAGAGGCTTTAACCCACTGAGCCACCCAGGACCCCCTCCCCACTGATTTTTAATGCCATACCTGTAATACCACACTGTTTACTCCAAAAGAAAGTGGCATCATTTTGATGGTCAAGTTCATTCTCAATCTATTAGAGTAGGTGGCCTGCCTGGTTTCACTAAAATGTGCTCACTGATCTAATATAGTATATGGTAATGTGTTAAAACTACTATATTTGTTTGAAATAACATGTATTCTCTAAATACGTGGTGCATGATTTTATTTATGTTCATTAGATCAAATATCCATGGTGATCTTAGGTATGCTTTCTTCTCTATACTAGATGTAGATCTAGAAACACTGTTATGTTATTTTTTGAAAAGACTTTATTTATTTATTTTAGAGAGAGTGAGTGAGCATGGGGAGGGACAGAGGGAGAGGGAGAGAGAGAATCCCAAGCCCTGAAAAGCCCAACTAAGGGCTCCATCCCAGGACCCTGAGATCATAACCTGAGCTGATATCAAAAGTCAGATGGTTAACAACTCACCCAGGTGCCCCAAAACACTGTTATATCATTTATCATTTTTCTCTATTTGGTTTGTTCTTAATTTTTATTATCTCAATTCTGTTAAAGTTTATTTTAAATCACACTTAGTAAATATCATACTAAATTCAATATTCAAAAAATATTTCTTTTTTGTTTTTAACCTAAACATCATCATTCACAGTGGCCATGAAGATCCTGAAGGTACCACATGGGAAGTGTTGGTGGTAGTATCATTAACGAAATTCTTTGAAAACCTTTCTATAAAGGGCACTGCATTCAATTCAGAATATATAACATGAGAATAGACCCCTAAAGTAAAAGTGCTGTGATTCACTATTTGAGGAGAAAGGCAAATATACACATATGTACAAATATATTAACCAAAGTATCGAGTAATCACCCAAGTTTGATCAATTAAAATATTGTTCATGAAGGAAGTTAAAATCAAAGTAAGTCTTTCATGAAGAGCAGAATTTTGATAGGTAGCAGATACTAGAGAATAACTTTCAGGAAGAAACCAGCATGTAAAACTGTCGGAAGGAAAATAAGTTTGGCAAATATTGTATGAAAAATGAATGCACCATTATTTTGTGTTGACTAGAGAGTTTCTCTCCATATGTACTATGGATTTGGATAAACACCTTGATAAGGCAACTTATGTGCAGCCTTGATATTTGTGCAGCCAAGGTATTTGATCTTATTCTAGTGGAAAGAGCAGTTATTATTGAACAGGGAGATGATAAACAGTATAATTTTTTCTTCAAAAATATTAATCTGAAAGTTGTGTGTGTGTCTGAGAGAGGAAGATTTTATAAATCTTAATTTTATTTAACAAACACTTTGTATTGATCGCCATCTGTTTGATAATGTTATAAGTATTATTCACAAATTAGCTCATTAACCATTTAATTCTCATAGGACCCCATAAGATAATATGATTCTACCAATATTTTTAGAAAAGGAAATAAAGATTATAAAGCTGAGAGATTTATATATGCACTCGGTGAACTGTGTGTATCAACCTATGAATATATCAATGATATTCAGGCTTTGTTTTCTTTACTTTAAAGCCAATATGATATGCAGAGATAGGACTCTAGGCTGTGAGGTTCAAGGTACTTTTTTGTAGCATAAATACAGCTTAACAATTTGCAGGCAATAGAGCAAAAATTATCTTATGAGTAGTAATAAGCATCTTATTAGTGTCTCATGTAAAAAATGGAGGAGATAGTGGTGTCAAGATTTAATTTAGCTGTACAGTGGCAGTGTTCTTCAAATTTCACTGATATGTATACTGGATTCATGATTTTTCCTATTGAAGTTTTTCACCAGTATTAATAAGCACCTGATATTTGTCTACTTATTAAGTTATATTTAAAGTTAAAAAATGTATTTAAATAAAAAATACTTTATATCTTAAAAACAATGGAAAATTAGAATCCTTTGCCCTCAGCAAAAACTATCTTCAATCCTTTGTTCTTCAGATTGTATGTTGTCCCTGCTCTTATCCCGCAGGTAAGCTCCTTCTACACCATCACAGGGCCTTTAGCAATCCCCAACCATCTCAGCTTGAACTCCTACCATCCCATGAAATCATGCATTAAAGTGGTGAATGTACAGTACTTCAAACTGACACTTGTCAATGGGACACAGAGTCTCCTTAGTACAGAGGAGTGCACAGGCACCTGGGCTGGCAGTTGGGGTTGTGTATTAGAAGACAACCAGTTGTGTCCTTGTATGGAAGAAATCCAACATATACTCTTCTCTCATCTACAGTATTAGAGGCCATCCCACCCTCCTTGTGTGGGAGCCAGGGAACTGCAACATAAAGGACCACCCAGTTTGGATTCAGATGTTCAAACAATGCCATCAGGAATTTGTCTTTTTTGCACAATTTCTTTGGTAATCTTTTCTCTATGTTGTCTTCATTCCCACAGGGTTATTCCCTTCTGTTGCATGCCAGGAAGAAGGTCAGAGAAAATAGGAACTGGGGCTGGGCTGGAGCATTTATTCCCCATACTTCATATTTTAATATATCCTCTCCAATCCCCAATGGGGTGACATATTGGAGGAATACTTCCTTATTATCTCTACATTCTAACTTTTTCCTCAGGGGAAGATGGACTTACTCTACAAGTGTTCTAGCAAGAAGGAATTGAGTTTGCCTAACTAAGTAACCTCTCTCTTTCATATCTACCTACCATAGAAAAGGTTCACTCTAGTTTTTCTTAATTTGTCATTATTTCTCTGTGGCAGTTTCTGGTCTTTCATGAAAGGCCTGCAACTACAAAGGTGCCAATGCCTGGGCAGGTAAGTCTAATTGGGATTAGATCTAGAGGCTATTTGACTGTAGTGCTGAAGTAACCATTCTCCAAACAAGCTAATCAGTAATAAATTTAGAACACTGATCTTTACTTCTATATATCCAATGTCTTGGTTCTCATTTAATTCTGAAAGAGGAGGGGAGAAACTATATATTTTTAATTGACCCTTAATGTTTTTCACAAGTTCTAGAGTTGCATTACCCTGTCTGGGGATGATCCTAATGAAAAGGGAATGCCTCTTTTGCATAATTCTAGTAAGACAGGGAAAGAGGTGGTAAATATAGTTTTAATATCCCCAAGTAGAACTACATTATCTGGCCAATTTGATAAAGCATTATAATAGGCTCTGTCTAAAATGTGATGAGCAATGGGCAAGCGTCAGTTCCATATGAACCAAATGAGTGCATACCTTGAGAAAGAAGTGTCTTGTAGAAGAAAGGAAGTGAAGACAGAGTTTGACACATCTGGGAAATACTCATATGGCATAGATGGAAAAGTTTGACAACTGGACAGAGAATGAAAGACATAATGGATTTAAGAAGCATTTATCTTGGATGACTATGTAAATTTTGGAGTCATCATGAGATTTATATGGAAAATGAAAAATAACTGGTGTGGGATGGGATGACAATGAATTCAATTTTTATATCATTTTATTGAGACATAATAACATGTAGTAAAATTTAACTATTTTAAAAGTTTCCTCGTGCCAGTTTACAGTCAATTTCCCTCAACTTCTAGCAGCAGGTAAGTACTGATCTATATTCAGTTACTATAGGTGAGATTTATAATTTCAATAATTTCTTATAAAGGAATCACTCAGTCTGCACTATTTGTGTCTGTTTTTCTCTTACCATATGGATTCAATATTCAGTCATATATTTGAGTTTATCAATTGTGTGTTCCTTCTTGATGACTTAGCAGCATTCCACTGTGTAGATATACTACAATTTGTTAATTCA
The DNA here is from genome assembly GCF_010015895.1 of Lontra canadensis. Taxonomy (NCBI): domain Eukaryota; kingdom Metazoa; phylum Chordata; class Mammalia; order Carnivora; family Mustelidae; genus Lontra; species Lontra canadensis. Next base: position 27,751,074 of record NW_022630998.1, read on the forward strand.
TTTATCTACTGGTATATATTTGAGTTGTTTCCAGCTTTTGGAATATAAGTAAAGCTGTTTTGTATATCTGTGTATAAATCTTTGTGTGGACATCTTTGTGCTCTTGGGTAAAAATTTAGAATAGTAATTACAAGGTCATTTAATTAGTATATGTTTAAATTTATAACAATATGCCAGAAGTTTTCCAAAGCAGTTCTAGCATATTATATTTCCACCAGCATATTAGAGTTGCAGCGCTCCTTATCTACCAATGCTTGATTCTGTTAGTATTTTTATTTTTTGCCAATACATGAAGTTTTAAAGTAGAAGCTTTTGAAAAATAACATGGAAGAGAATTAGATATTCAATTCTGAAACTCAAGGGAGAGGTGTGATCTGGGATCATAAATTTAGAAATGACAATGATATGAAAAATAATTAAAATAATGAGAGTAGAAGAAATGATTCATATCATGCTTGTAGAATAGGTGTTCTTGGAAAAAAATATTTCATTTAACACAAGATTACGAGTCTAACAGGCAGGCAAAGAAAGTGTAAAGATGGCAAGGAGATCCACAAGCATACAGAAAAAATCAAGTCCACAGAAAATTTAAATATAAGGGATCAACAGTGTCATATCCGTCAAAGAGAGTCAGTAAAGGACCAAAATTTCCACTATTTACTTTTGCAACTAGGATGTTTTTGTAACTGCAAAAAAACTATTTCTGTTCTGTCCTTAAGTTGGCAATCAGATCACAGAGAGCTGTGACTGGGCAGAGATGAACAGATTGCAGAGAAAAGGTGACTGACTTCAGCATTTGGCTGAGGGGGAAAAGACACTGAATGGGTCATAGAACTGAACTGAGATCCAGTCTGTACAACCCCTGGTACAATGTATCATACCAGTAATCATAACATTATTTATTTTAACTGAAGGAGTAGAAGAAGAGTTTGATATTTTTCTTTCAAGATTGCTCCAGATGTCAAAAACCAAGCTTCCTGTGGGTATTTGCAGTCTGTGACACTTTGAGTGTCACTTAACACGTTCAACAATCCCAAATTTTATGAAGGTAAATTTAGCTTAATATTTACATCAAGAACATCCATAAAAGGGGGTATGACGGTAAGGGTAAGGAATAAATTTTCACATATGCATGTAACAATCTGGAAACATCTCTTTGGTGACTATATGGAAGACTCATGAATTAACAGTACATAAGTCTCAAGAATGTTTTTTTCTTTTTATCAGTTTATAGAATTTTTCTTTTACAAACAGCTAGCAGGGTGTTTCAGTAGGTTAAGCATCTGCCTTTGGCTCAGGTCATGATCCCAGAGTCCTGGGATCGAGTCCTGCAACAGGCTCCTTGCTCAGCAGGGAGCCTCCTTCTCCTCCCTCTCCTTCCCGTTAGTGCTCTCTCTCAAATAAGTAAATAAAATGTAAAAAAAGAAAAGAAAAAGAAACTTCTAGCAGAACCCCTCTTTCTCCACAAAACCTCCTTGAATATGTTTTTTGCTAGTTCAGACTCAAAAGACCAGTTTCTAGTTTCAACTATTCATCACAGCTTACATATGATTATGCACACAAACAAATGCTGTTAGCCTTCTAAAAAGATTGCTTTATGTTGAATGAAAAAATTAATTCAAAGCTTTGCAAACTCTTTTAGTTATTTTACAAACATTACTGTTTTTGTTAATAAGGTAGAAAACTAAAGAAGTTTAAAGGCCCCAAAAGAATAGAAATCAAAGACCTTTTCAGAAGTATTTTTCCAACATCATGTTATTTAAATGTTAATCTTAGGCATTTAAAGTATATTTATATTTCTTTTTTAGATTTTAGGACTTACTAGGGTCCAATTTTCTAATTCCACTTATCCAGACTTGAAATGGTAGCTGTGTGCGTAATTACTATCATTACCAATAAAATTACTCTTCAAATGTATAGAATAGGACACTTATTTCTAAAATCAGATAAAAAATTTTAGAAAATATTTTAAAAGTTTAAGCAAAGAACTAATGATAGAATAAATCTCATAAAAGTGAAAAATTATGGATTGATAGAAATTTACCTTACATAGTAATAAAAATATCCACATAGTAACAAATCTGAACAGAATAGTAATGTGCATGTTTCTAAAATATATCTTAGCTTAACAGAGTTGATGAGAATTTTATATGTAGAGAGAAGAGCTGGGAGAATATTTTAACATCTTACCTAATATTTAAAAAAATAAAGACATATACACAAATACATCAGTAATCAAAAAAATAATGTGAGACTGAATGTATAAACTATTTAATCAATATACTTTTTTTTGTATTTTTCTTTGATAGCAATGTGTCATAGATACAAGACTCTAATTATCAATATACTCATAAAAATTGCATGAACAAACCTTTTAATAATTGACAATGATGAAGATAATGATGACTATTAAAATAAGCTACATTAAATTGCTTCTTTGTGACAGGCCCTATGTTAAGTTATTCACCCATTTGTTCCTCATATCAATATTATCAGGTTCATTGTGGTAGATCCATTATCTAGTCTTTCTTTCTTCCATTTTAATGGACTTGTAAATGTTTGCTATAAACATTGTTGCCCAAAATAAGAACTACATTTCCCAGCCTCATTTACAGCTAAGGTATGACCAAGTGACAAAATTTTGAACAATGTGATGAAAATAGTATAATGTGAATCTTTTTTATACAACAACCAGCGTGAGCCTTTGCCCCTACTTCTTTGTTTTTTTCTCTCTTTCTGCACAGAGTATATTTATGATGGTTTAATTTGGACAACTCCTCTTAGCTCATAAAATGTTCTTGTGAATGGAAGCCAGTGTAATGTAAGAATAAGAGAAAGAAACATGAGAGCACTTTATGGATCACACCTGCCATTGGTGCCTTAGAGTACTGATTTGCTGACATTTATATTAGAGAGAGATAATATTCTACCTTTTTTAAGTCATTGCTTTTTGGATATTTACCATAAACCTGATTCATTCATATATATACATATATATATGAATATGCATATAGACATACACATACTTACATATATATGAATACAAATATCTTATACTTCACATTAGTATTATAATTTAGAATATGTACAACATAATATATATGTATATATATTATTCCAATTTTATTAATGAGAAAACTAAGGTTTAAATTCTATGACTCTTCAAGTTTACAAAATTACTAAATAATAGAGTTTATCAAATACATAAGGCTGAGATTCATTGCTTAAAGGACAAAGAATCACCATTATGGAAGTTTGGGGAGCTAAATCTCACCTCCTTTTCTTTTCCCTTTGGATTCCAACCTATACAGGAAACACAAGGATTAGTGTGAAAATGAGATCCTAATACCATCTTTATTAATGACTAGCTAATTTCTTTAAAAAAAAAAAGATTTTATTGATTTATTTGAAAGAGGGATAGATTGAGTGTGGGGTCAGGGGGTGGGGAAGAGGCAGAGGGAGAAACAGACTCCCTGCTGAGGAGGAATCCTGATGTGGGGCTCATTCCCAGGACCTTGAGATCACGACCAGAGCTGAAGGCAGATGCTTAACTAACTGAGCCACCCAGGAGCCCCAATGACTAGCTAATTTCTTGATAACTTCCCAAATTCAGACAATTAACAAACATGTTGGAAAGCATAGCTTAGACATAGGCCTCCCATTCATTCCCTAAAACCTATCTTGAATTAAAGTTCAGCTAGAATATAGACAGAAAACATGGGATAACAGAAAAGCAAGGAAACTGTTCTTGCCTTTCAATACAGTCATTACTTAGATCCTTTGTAAAAATGCTACCCTATAGGGGCACCTGGGTGGCTCAGTGGGTTAAAGCCTCTGCCTTCGGCTCAGGTCATGATCTCAGGGTCCTGGGATCGAGCCCCACATCGGACTCTCTGCTTGGCGGGGAGCCTGCTTCCTCCTCTCTCTCTGCCTGCCTCTCTGCCGATTTGTGATCTCTCTCTGTCAAATAAATAAATAAAATCTAAAAAAAAAAATGATACCCTATAGTAAAAACTTATAGTGTACCAGAACATATTCCCTTGGCCTGATTTTAGCACAGATATGGTTGACAGTTTTGTGCTTACTGCCAGCATCCAACACTAAAGAGTCTCTGCTTTGCTGCCTCAGGACTACATGTAAGGCCCGCCATAGAACTGTGGGGAGAAACCCTTTGGGAGCAAGCCCTAAAGGATAAATGCCATCCTGTCTGTCCTTTAGTAGAACAATTTATGACATGCATTTTACACAATTCTTCAGAGGTTTCTCTGCAGGCTCAAGGCTTGGTTCCCCACAGCTGCCAGCAGCTTATTAATATAAATCTTATTAGCTTTCCCTCCCAGTGTTACTTTCCTTACTAACTAATTTCTGCGTCCTGAGAACACCTCTCAAATAAACTCCGTGCACTCAAATCCTTGCCAGGTTTTGTTTGAGGAAAGATCTAAACTGCAACAGGTCAATAGTTCTTATCCTTTTGATTACCAACATTGTCCTCTTCTCTTAGAAGAGAATAAATAAGAAAAGGAGAAAGAAGTACGTTTTTTTTTTTTTTCTTCCAATCTTCCTAAGTGAACCTTCTTACACACTGAGGTAGATGGAAAACAGAGAAGTTTCTTTACCTGAAATATTGTAAACTGAAGCAGGTAGAAGATTTCCCCTAAAATAAGGTCAGCCATTATGTCTGACAATTATAATGAGAACTTTAAAATGTATTCCCATAGTAACTTTCAGATACACAATACAATATTGTTAACTGTAGTCCTCATGTGGTACATCAATTATACCCTAGAACTTATTCATATATAACTGGGAGTTTATACCTTTTGACCACATTTACCCAATTCCCTGATTCGCAATCCCTGCCTAAGGAAACCACCAATCGGCTCTCAGTTTCTATGAGTTTGGCTTTTTCTTTTAGATTCCACATGTAAGTTAGATCATACAACATTTGTCTTTCTTCATCTAACTGATTCTACTTAGCATAATACCTCAAGGTCCATCCATATCAGCGTAATTGGTACAGTTTCTTCTTTGTTTCTTTTTTAATGGATAAATAGAATCTCATGTTTCCAATGGTTACAATTACAGTAAACATACATAATAAATTTAATTTCCTTATGGGAAAATTATATACCAGTGAGAATCATTACTCTTAATGTCAAGAAATAAGGGAAAACAATACTAAGATCTCAACTCTTCCTTCATTTGTGCCCACATCTATAATTGCTTAGAATTATGAACATTTCACTTAGCTATTCTCCTTACCCAGTTTATTTTCAATTTTAACATGGTTATTTCTATGCAATATTGGCAGCCTGCATCCTAGACAAAAGACCTATATGCAAGAAACCAATGGACTTCTGTGTGTGAACATATATAACTTTGTTTTACTAATAAACCAGTAGGACATGTGCTGTAGCTTGGTAGAAGATGTATTATTATGTCTGTTTTTATAAGATAAATAGCTAACATAATGAGTTATGATTTGGCAAAGCCACAAAGCTAGTTAGTTACAAAACTCATGTATAAACATGTATCTTTTGAGATCTTATCTAGTTTTCTTTCATTTAGGTGGAATTGCTAAGAACTTTACTGCTAAGAGAGACTCCTTTCCTCTGATCTCATGTTTCCAAGGGAGAAGGTCCAGAATAATAGGTTTTTCCACTATTAATTTACTCCTCCCCGTGAGTAAATTTCTAATAAGGAACTGATGTTGTTTGGCTCAAGTCTTTCTGCACTTATTTTCAAGCCTATTGGCCCACAGAAAGGGCAAAGCCTCATCAACACTCCACTATGGTAAGAAGAAGAGGGCCAATTTTTGTCTTATGGGGAAATCCTGCAGTTGTTCAGCTCTTCAGGTTACCAGAAAGTACCTCCATATAAATAAAAGTCTCATTTACCATGCATTTAAAGCCAAATTCTCTAATAAACTTTATCCTTAAATCTAACATTTCAATCTCCATCTACCTGTTACCTTGATTCCTATTTATTTTTGACCTTCAGAGAAAGATGAGGTTTAATTGCTTGCCTCACCAGTGAAAATACAGTAATTACTTAAAATTTAAAGACATCTTTAAAGTTTCATTTTTAATATGTGGCAGTCAGAAATGAGTAAAAAAAAAAAAAAAAGTTTCCAGGAAGATGGCAGAAGAGTAGGAAATCCTCATTTCATCTGGTCCCTTAAATTCAGCTAGATATCTCAAATCATTTTGAACACCTGTGAATTCAACCTGAGATCTAAGAAAAGAATTGCTGCAATTCTACAAATAGGAAATCAACCCCTTTCCACAAGGTAGGTAGTGTGGAGAAGTGAACCTGAGGGGTTATATTGGAAGATAAATGGTGGGGGGAAGGAGCCGCCATAAGCCAGCTACCAGAAAGTGATATAGCAGCAGACTACAAAATCAGAACTTTTTGAAGTCTGTTCCTGTGAGGGACAGCCCTGCATGAAAGGTGCTCAGGTGGCAAAGCTGGACAGCATCCTAGGTGAGAAAGTATGGTCTCAGGATCCACAGGGTCACAGAAAGAACAGGGGTGCCTGAGTACATTGGAGTTCCCAAGCATTGGATCAGGTAAGCAGGCTACAATCAGCGAGCCTGGGTGTGGGCTCCTGGCTGGGTGTTGCCATAGACTCTGAATGGTGGCACAACTCAGCAACTGCTCTCCAAGCAGGGGCGCAGCAAGAACAGAACCACGGCAACCCTCCTCCCTCCCTCAGAAAGACTGGTACGAGTGCGCACCACAGGAATCTGCAGTGTTTGGCACACATAGATTTGATTCACTGCTTTTCGCTGAGGGTGCACTAAAGAGTGGAGACTGAGATCATTCAGCATTGGGATTGGAGATTGGGGTGCCACCATTTTTTTTTTCCATCCTCTAAAGTCATATGGAAAAACCTTCAGGGAACAAAAGCCACATAAAGCAACCTGAAGCAGCTTACACTGAGCCTGGCCCCTTGGCAAGGGGCTGAGCAACTCTGCCCAGGCAAGGACACCTGAGAATCAGTGTGACAGGTCCCTCCCTTATGAGTCCAGTAGGAAACATCAGGTTAATATCAAGTTCATAGACAACATAGAATTTAAAAACTCCTGTGCTAGGGGAAAATACTATATAGAATTAGAGGTTTTTTTCTCATGAGTCTTTAGTCTTTAAATTTTTTCTTTTATTTTTCTTTTAAACTAGTTTTTTTTTTTTTATTTTAAAATTGTATTTATTTATCTATAAGAGAGAGCATAAGCAGAGGTTGGGGAGAGGGAGAGGGAGAAGTAGACTTCCCACTGAGCAGGGAGCCCAATGCAGGATTCAGTCCCAGGAGTCCGGGATCATGATTAGAGCCTAAGGCAGACACCTAACCAACTGAGTCACCCAGGTGCCCTCAGTTTCTTATTTTATCAACTCCTTGTTTTTAAGTCTTTTTTAAAATTTTTATTTTTACATTTACACTTTATATATTCTTCATTTTTGGCTTCCTTTCATTGTATTCAATTTTATTTTATTTTTTATTTTTTTAATAACGTATTAATTGTTTTAGGGATACAGGTCTGTGATTCATCAAGTCTTACACAATACACAGTGTTCACCACAACACATACTCTCCCCAAGGTCCATCACCCAGCCACCCCATCTTTCCTACCCCCCTACACTCCAGCAACTCTCAGTTTGTTTCCTGAAATTAAGAGTTTCTTATGGTTTCTCTCTCTTTCTGGTTTTTGTGTTGTTTCATTTTTCCCTCCCTTCCCCTATGAAAATAAAAACACAACAGTTCAAAACCTTTGGCATACAGGAAAGGTGGTATTAAGAGGGAAGTACATAGCAATATAAGCCTTTCTCGAAACACTAAAGTCTCAAATAAACAAGCTAACCCGACACCTAAAGGAGCTGGAGAAAGAACAGCAAAAAGCAGGAGACAAGCAATAAAATAGATGAGAGCAGAAATCAATGAAATAGAAACCAAAAGAACAGTTGAACAGATCAATGAAACTAGAAGCTAGTTCTCTGAAAGAATTAATAAGATCAATAAACCCCTAGGCAGTGTTATCCAAAAGAAAATAAAAAGGACCCAAATTAATAAAATCATGAATGAAAAAGGAGAGCTCACGACCAAGCCCAAGGAAATACAATTTTAAGGACATATTCTGAGTAACTATGTGCCAACAAATTAGGTAATCTGGAAAAAAATGGATGCATTTGTAGAAATTTATAAACTACCAAAAGTGAAACAGAAAGAAACTAAAAACCTGAATAGACACATAACCACCAAGGAAATTGAAGAAGTGATCAAAAATCTCCCAAAAAACAAGAGTCTATGGCCAAATGGCTTCCCAGGGGGATACTACCAAACATTTTTTCTTTTAAGATTTTTTTTTTTAATTTGACAGAGAAAGAGGAGAGAGAGAGAAAAAGCAGGGGGACCTACAAAATGAAAGGGAGAAGCAGGCTCCCCGCAGAACAGGGACCCCAAACTGGGGCTTGATTCCAGGAGCTTAGGATCATGACCTAAGCTAAAGGCAGATGTTCAACCAGCTGTGCTACTCAGGCCCCCTTTTACTAAACATTTAAAGAAGAAATAATACCCATTCTACTACAGCTATTTCAAAAAACAGAAACTGAAAGAAAACTTCCAAACTCATACTATCAGGTCAGCATTACCTTGATCACATAACCAGACAAAGACCCCACCCAAAAGGAGAATTAACAGGTCAGTATCCCTGACAAACTTGGATGCCAAAATTCTCACCAAGATACTAGCCAACAGGATCCAACAGTACTTTAAAAGGTTTATTCACCATGACAAATAGAGATTTATTCCTGGACTGCAAGGGTGGTTCAACATCCACAAGTCAATTAACATGATACCTCACATTAACAAAAGAAAGGACAAGAACCATATGACCCTCTCAATTGATGGCGAAAAAAACATTTGACAAAAGACAGCATCCTTTCTTGATTAAAAATCTCCACAGAGTAGGGATAGAGGGAACATTTCTCAGTATCATAAAAGCCATATACGAAAAGTCCATAATGAGTATCATTCTCAATGGGAGAAACAATGAGAGCTTTTCCCCTAAAATCAGGAATACTACAGGGATGCCCATTCTCACCTTTATTGTTCAAAACAGTACTAGAACCCTAGCGTCAGCAATCAGACGACAAAAGAAATAAAAGGCCTTCAAATTGGCAAAGAAGAAGTCAAACTCTCACTCTTTGCAGATGACATGATATATTATGTGGAAAACCCAAAAGAATCCACCCCAAAATTGGCAGAACTCATAGAGGAATTCAGCAATGTGGAATAATATGAAATCAATGAGCAGAAATCAGTTGCAGTTTTATACACTAACAATGAGCTGGAAGAAAGAGAAATTAAGGAATCAATCCCATTTACAATTATACCAAAACCCATAAAATACCTAGTAATAAACCTATCAAAGGAAGTAAAGTATCTGTCTGTACTCTAAAAACTATGGAACACTTATGAAAGAAATTGAGGAAGACACAAAGATATGGGAAAACATTCCATGCTCTTGGATTAGAAGAATAAATACTATTAAAATGTCTATGCTACCCAGAGCAATCTACACATTCAATGAAATCCCTAACAAAATACCTTCAACATTTTCCATAGACCTGGAACAAGTAATCCTAAAATTTGCATGGAAGCAGAAAAGACCCTGAATAGTCAGAGGAATGTTGAGAAACAAAACCAAAGCTGGTGGTATCACAGGGCCAGATTTTGAGCTCTATTACAAAACTGTAATCATCAAGGCAGTATGGTACTGGCACCAAAAAAAGACACATATGTCAATGGAACAGAATAGAGAGTTCAGAAATGGACCTTCAACTGTATGGTCAACTTATCTTTGACACAGCAGGAAAGAATATCCAGTGGAAGAAGGACAGTCTTTTCAAAAAACAGTGTTGGGAAAATTGAACAGTCACATGCAGAAGAATGAAACTGGGCCATTTTCTCACACCACACACAAAAATAGACTCAAAATGGATGAAAGACCTCAGTGTGAGAAAGGAATCCATCAAAATACTTGAGGAGAACACAGGCAGCAACCTCTTCGATCTCAGCTGCAGCAAATTCTTGCTAGATATGTCTCCAAATGCAAGGGTAACAAAAGCAAAAAAAAACTAATGGGACTTCATCAAGATAAAAAGGTTCTGCACAGCAAAGGAAACAGTCAACAAAACTAAGAGGCAACCTACAGAATGGGAGAAGATATTTGCAAATGACATATCAGATAAAGGGCTAGTATCCAAGATTTATAAAGAACATCTCAAACTCAACACCCAAAAAACAAATAATCCAGTCAAGAAATGGACAGAAGAGGGTGCCTGGGTGGCTCAGTGGGTTAAAGCCTCTGCCTTCAGCTCAGGTCATGATCCCAGGGTCCTCGGATCAAGCCACGCATTGGGCTCTCTGCTCGGCAGGGAGCCTGCTTCCCCCCTCTCTCTCTGCCTGCCTTTTTGCCTACTTGTGATTTCTGTCTGTCAAATAAATAAAGTCTTAAAAAAAAAAAAAAGAAATGGACAGAAGACATGAACAGACATTTCTCCAAAGAGGACATTCAAATAGCCAACAGACACATGAAAAAATGCTCAACATCACTTGGTATCAGGGATATACAAATCAAAACCACCAAATGAGATACCACGTCACACCAGTCAGAATGGCTAAAATTAACAAGACAGGAAACAACAAATGTTGGTGAGGATGAGGAGAAAGAGAAATCCTCTTACATTGTTTTTAAGAATCTAAGCTAGTACAGCCCCTCTGGATAACAGTATGGAGGTTCTGCAAGAAATTTAAAATAGAGCTACCCTATGATCCAGCATTTCCATCACTAGGTATTTACTCCAAAGATACAAATGTAATGATCCAAAGAGGCACATGAACCCCAATGTATATAATAGCAATGTCCACAATAGCCAAACTATGGAAAGAGCTGAGATGTCCATCAACAGAAGAATGGATAAAGAAGATGTGGAATATATATATCCACATCTCTCTATGTATTTATCTCCTCTCTCTCTCTCTCTCTCTCTCTCTATATATATATATATATATATACATATATATGTATCTGTGTGTGTGTGTGTATATATATCTGTATCTATATCTATATACCTGTATTTGTATCTGTATCTATCTATCTACCTATCTATCTACCTACCCACAATGGAACATAACTCAGCCATCAGAAAGGATGAATACTTAACATTTACATCCACATGGATAGAACTGGAAGATATTATGCTGAGCCAAGTAAGTCAATCAGAGAAAGGCAATTATTATAAGATTTTACGAATATGTGGAATATAAGAAACAGCACAGAGGATCATAGGGGAAGGGAGGGAAAATTGAATGAGAAGTAATCAGAGAGGAAAACAAACCTTGGGAGACTCTTAACTATAGCAAACAAACTGAGGGTTGCTGGAGGAGACGTGGATATGGGGTGGAGTACCTGGGTGATAGGCATTGAAGAGGAAACATGATATGATGAGCACTGGCTGTTACATGCATGTGATGAATTATTGACCTCTACATGTGAAACTAATGTTGCATTTATGTTGGCTAATTGAATTTAAGTTAAAAGAAAGAAATAAATACATTAAAAGGTGCTTCTGTTAAATAATGAAAATATCAAGTATTTCAGAAAAAATTAATTTGGAAAAGAGTAAATCAAGTCAAATCAAAAATCAAATGAATGAAAGGTAAACTATATTTGGGGATATAATTATATAATTCATACATAAATAATGAACAATGTTAACATTACATTAGACATGAAAGATAGTATAGACTTTATCTGAATCAAATATAATTTGGTTCATTTTGTGCAAAAAAGCTACTGAATTTTTAAATACAGTATCCTTTTGTCCTCCTGCTGAAAATCTACATTTTACTTCCAAAAATGATAGTCATTGTGTATATATTTCATTACCATTAAAAAAAATTAATTCCAACTGTGAAACTGGTCCTTAGCAATGTGACTGTGGTGAAGTGTCCCACATATCACTTGTGTTTGAGTTGAATTCACAGCATGAGGCCCATCCTTATGAGAATGGAAAATAGAGATACACTGTGGCAAAACTTATTTTAGAAAGACACTATTCTTTAAGTTATATAGGAAATCCTGGGGCTTATGAAATATTTGACTTTGGATAAGAATACAGCCATTACTCTTCCCTTCTTTTAAAACCCATATGCAGAACAAAGAGAAGGATGAAAATCTCTAATTCTCTAATTTATCTACTTATACTTTGAAGAATTTGTACTAACGCTAAATTATTGAAAATATATAATTTTATTGCACTGGTCAGATAACTTGGCAAGCAGTTTAAATTATTTTTTTGAAAGATGTTATTTATTTATTTGAGAGAAAGCACACAGGATAATGAGTAGGGGGAAGGGCAGAGGGAGAAGGAGAAGCAGACACCCTGCTGAGCTGGAAGCCCCACGTGGAGCTTGATGTCGGGACCCTGAGATCATGACCTGAGCCGGAGTCAGAGGTGCCCCAGTGTAAATTTTTTAAAACATAACTTCACTCAATGAGTACATGCAGGGAAAAAAATTTTGGTGATTAACTTAGAAGCAGCGCATATGCACTACACATTGCAAATAAGTCTGCACCCAGATAAAACATATCTCTAAATGGAGGTGTGTGTAGAGTATCAAGCAGGGCCCAGATACAAAAATGTTACTTTTCTATGTGCATATTCATACCTTAAACATTTTTATTTTGTTTTATATGTGCATGTTTTCATTTCCTACATGTTAGGGGATAGTTATCTATGTTTTTTTTGGGTTTCTGTGTGTTTTGGAACCAGAGGCACTGAGTGTTCTTGTCCCAGAATATCTTTGGAATAGTGTATATAGTAGGCAGCTTTAGAAAATAGAAACAATGTCTCTTTCCTGCGTACAGGGCAGAAACACTAATCGCCCATTACAAAAAGAGGGAAGTCCCTGAAGGCAGGGTTTGTTTCCTGTAATGCTGCCCACTGAGTATGCTGGGTCCATATACATCACATTACTGGGATATGGGGCTAAGGAAAATTGAATCAAATATGCCAAAGTTCATGCTGCTATGTGCTGCAAATAGTACAATCCTTTGTCCCTGACTTCAGAGTTCCTTGTCTTCTGGCAGCATCTATGAAACTGGCAGATTAATTTATTAGCTTGAAAGTATGATAAAATCTCAGAACCTTCTCAGGTCTTGACAGTTTTGGTAACAAGAATGGGAAGAACCTGTCAGAATGGCTAAAATTAACACAAGAAACAACAGGTGTTGACAAGGATGCAGAGAAAGGGGAATACTCTTGCACTGTTGGTGGGAATGCAAACTGGTGCAGCCATTCTGGAAAACAGTATGGAAGTTCCTCAGAAAGTTAATAATAGAACTACTCTATGATTCAGAAATTGCAGTATGAGGTATTTACCCAAAGGATACAAAAGTACAGATTTGAAGGGGGTATATGCACCCCAATGTTTATAATAGCATTATCAACAATAACAATAGCCAAATGATGGAAAGAGCCCAAATGTCCATTGACTGCCAAATGAAGAAGAGGTGGTATATATGTACAATGGACTATTACCTAGCCATAAAAAAAGAATGAATCTTACCATTTGCAAGTATGTGGATGGAGTTATCATCCACAGTTATCATGCTAAGTGAAATAAGTAAGAGTAAGACAAATACCATATGATTTCATTCATATGTGGAATTTAGGAAACAAACAGATGAACATATGGGAAGGGGAAAAAAAAGAGAGGAAATAAACCATGAAGGTAGGTAAGGAATGGGCTAAACTGGTGATGGGTATTAAGGAAAGGCATTTGTTGTATTGAGCACTGAGTGTTACATGTAAGTTATGAATCACTGAATTCTACTCCTGAAACTAGTATTGTGCTGTATGTTAACTAGCTAGAATTTAAATAAAAATTGGGAAAAAAAGAACGGGAACAGACAGACACATCATGCCTTTGAAGAAGTACAGTAATCCCATTGGATGATGTGAGGTAAGACCATGGCAATTAGTAGAGAATATTTTCACCAAATTTTATGGTCAACTGGAAAATAAAAAGTCCTCCACTTTATTATATGACAATGGGAAAGAATTGGGGAGAGACTTGCAGGCCAAGTACCCAGAAGAGGTTGAAGATAGTTATCCAAATGGTGTTCTGATAGTTTCTACCCCTCTTCTGGATGGGAAAACTTCCTTGCCAACCTGGACTGGCAGAAGTTTCTGCCATTTTTCAGATAACAGTTACATAGATGTGAATCTACACTGAACATGAAAGGAAATTCATTACTGCTATAGCTAGGAATAAGATGAATCCTTAGAATTTTGACAGGTTTTCTCGGGAGGTAAGAAGGTAGAGCGCATATTGTTTTATTAAGAAAAAAAGCAAAATCTGGGCCATCTTACCAACTCAACTCCTTCTGTAATCTACTTTGAGGATGGTAGGAACCCCAAATTTATAAATATGTTGGAGTCTTGTATGAATCGGCAGCTAGAGGATGGGGGATTTTTATTGTTGTTGTTGTTCCTCTTTCACTGAGATGGGTAGCCTTTCAAGGATCTGGGCTATATTTGGTTACTCAGTTTTAACTTCCCACCTTCCATGTTTTCAAGGCCTTGCCTATTATTGTTACATTTACCATTAAAACACTAGCATCCTGGTTACCAAAACTGTCAACTATACTCAGGGTAGCTGTAATATTTATCTTGGTTTATCACTCTGGCTTATAAACTCCACACTCTCTCTCTCTCTTTTTTTTTTTTTTTTTTTTTTGGTAGGCTGCTGACACTAAGCCTCAATTATTTGTGAGCCCAGCTATGTAAGTAGAAGGATTTTATTTTATTTTATTCATTAATCCTTAGTATTTTATGCCAGAGTTTATGTCAGAATATATGCTCTAATTAACCACATTGTCTAAAATACATTTTTTTAATAAGCCATTCTTCTGCACTGTAAAACTAGATTGGTGATCTGGGCTGATGCCATGTGTGGTAATTCACAGTGAATTCCATATTAATCTATGTCTTTTCTCTTGCTTCAAACCTAGTTTCTTCTTCATAGAAACAAAAGTTTATTTTATATGTTGTGTGGAAACAAGATATACTTCTTTTAAAAAAAGATTTTATTTATTTGATAGATAGAGAGCGCAAGTAGGCAGGGTGGTAAGCAGAGGGAAAGGGAGAGCAAACTCTCTGCTGAGCAGGGAGCCTGACATGGGGCTCCATCCCAGGACCCTGGGATCATGACCCAAGTTGAAGGCAGCTGTTTAACTGACTGAGCCACCTAGGAGCCCCCATAAGATACACTTTTAATAGCATTTAATGGTTTTGGTAGAAATTTTAGAGTCAAGGGAAAAAAAATGAAATCTAGACTTTGAATAAAAATAAAATCTCTCTCCTTCTGTGAAGAAAAGGATTACCAATGTATAAGCTGCTGTTTGTCTACTCACCTAGAAACATAATACTAGATGAGGTACTCAGGACTAATCATTGCTGTTGAAATTAGACAATCTGCAGTAATGATAAGGACAACAACCTTTGCAAGGTAAATAAAATTCATTTTGTTGAACCCATCACTTGCCTCCATAGTACCACTATAGTCACAATTTTCATGATCCCATTTATCTATTCCTTTAGAGACTGGTATAATCTGTTATACATGAAGTAGGTCATCTTTTCCACCTCATTTATTAAGTCTTCAACAATAGAAGGTTTTGATGAACATTTTTATGAAAACCCAGTATTTTCAGATTCTGAGAAAATTAAAAAATCTATCCATTCACATATCTTTTTTCCAAAATCTCCCAGTCACTTAAAATAATACTTCTAAGTCTGGGATATCTTGCCAAACATAATTAGTATAGATCTTCACATCAAGCTTGTCTCTGTTTAAAGCATCTCATAAAAATGGGATGTACTGCTTGAAGACACCTATGTGAAATCTTTTGTTTTCTCCTCTATTTTAAAAAAAGACACCTAAATTCTACATTAGATTTCTAATGGCTAGTGTGAGATTATTGAGCAATTAGAAAATTAGCTAAGTTTGGTGTTCTGAGACTATGAACACTCTATTAATTTAACTTACATGTTTATTCAAAGTTTACTTGGTGTCATCTGCTAGACAAGTCCAATTAATGAAGGAGTAATAAAAGACTTTATGGCTAGGTGACAAAATAACTGAGACCATCTTTATTTTGTTTTATTTTTGAGACCACCTTTATTTTGATTTTCTATAATTTTAGTCTCTACCAAGACACAGTAAAAACTCAAAGTATGTTTGTCAAAAGGAGAATTGGTATTTTCCAAAGAGAAAATATCTTTGCTCTAAGACCTGCACAGTAAGTTTCCTATTAGAGTGTATCACAATTTCAATTATCAAAACGTCCAAGAGACAGAATGATTTTGCATGTAGCCTAAAAAGTTGGAAATTTTTTTTTTTTCCTTTGCCCTGGATTCATTCTAGGTCAGAAGTTCCATATCACCCAGTAGAAAAATCAGAAGTACAATCAAGTATAAGAAATTCATCATGGACTGCACTACTTTCTTAATGGTAGGGGGTACAGTTTCTAATAACCATCACTTTGGAATGGAATCCTGACATACTCCAAACTATTTTAATGCATAATCATTATTGAGATGACAGGGCTCTATGAATATCTCTGGGATTTATTTCACATATTCTGAAATGCATGCATCTCACCAAAGTGTATAGCTATTTCTTGTTCCTCAGACCAATATAAATGATACCATTAATGTAAAAAATTAGCATTCAGTCATGAGGATGGTGAGATGGTCAATTTTCTTGATGGATTTAATTGTGGTACAGAACCAGATATAAACTAAAGTTCTTGTCAGATCAAAGCTATGGTATCTTTTGCTTATTGTGATAGAGAATAAAAAATATTTACCAGATGACTATCTGTATAGCAGGTAACAGAATATCCTTTTACTTCAGTAAAGCGACCACATTTAGAAGAGTCCCTGCAAATGGACTATTATCCATCTGTATTTTTTGTTGCTGGCAAAAATGCATAATTCAATGGAGCTGTAAGAGAAATAAAGATTCCTGTGCTTTCTAATGTTTATTCTAATACAATCTATGATTTTACACTTGAGGAAGAAAATGTTCCAGGCATTTCTCCACTGGCTCTTTCTATGATTATAGCTTTCTATCTACAAGATTTTGTCAGATATTCTGGAACATTATTTTAACTTTACACTCAGGAACCAGGAGCCATACCTATTATGTGTGTTCATAGATGATTCTGGGTCAAAGTTCCATTACATTACGCTATTTTGCCACCCCCAGATCCTTCAGTGATATTTTGATATCCAGGCAAACCAGTATGTGTATGTCTCTGTTGTTACACTTTTTTTTTTGAGTGTTTAATTTTTTAAATTTTTATTTATTTTTTCTTTTCAGTGTTCCAGAATTCATTATTTATGCACCACACCCAGTGCTCCATGTAATATATGCCCTCCATAATACCCACCACAAGGTTCACCCAACTCCCCCCTCCAAAACCCTCAGTTTGTTCTCAGAGTCCACAGTCTCTCATGGTTCATCTGCCCCTCCAATTTCCACTTAAACACTGTAATTTCAAGTATTTGTTTGAATATGCTAATCAGAAAATTAGAATGATGATAGAGAGGAGGTTGATGGAACTGCTTATTCAGTTGATGGTAAAAGGAGTTGAATCTTTTGTTTTTGTATTAGATATGCAATGGTGGTCATAAAAATATTTCCATTTATCACATATTCCATCTGATTAAAAAATCTAATTTGTATTAAGAAGAAAACAGAATTTAGTTTTATTATAATTGCAGCTTTAGGGTTTTATTCTTTGAATTCATGATGTTTCTCTATACTATGACATTTTTAAAAGTTTCTGTCACATCATAAGATGCTATTTACATATCAATTTCCCTATCTCTTCAATAAACAGAAATAGCTAGTTTTAGATTTTCTTGAGGCCAGGAACCTTCTCTTACTAACATCATAAATTCTTGCTATTAATTTATGTAATACCTTAAGGAATTGAGTGCTATATAAAATTTTTTTGCTCTAGAATAACAAAAAGTAGAAAATGTCCTGATGTATTTAACTCAAAGCATAACCTATATGGTTAGTTATAATATTTTCTGAGCAAGTAATATTTTTAGGTATTTTATTAACCTCTTATGCATCTCTTATTTTTCCCCACAACAACCCTGTACTAAATAATAGTACTAATTACTAAAGTATTAAGAATATTTATACTAAAATACTATTATAATCAATGTTTTATAGATAAGGAATTCTAGGCACAGAAAAATTGTGAATAATGGTTGTTGTTTTACATTTGGTATTGAAATTGGGATTTTAACCTAGGCAGTCTGACTCTGGAGACCATTCATTTAACAATTGTAACAGAACTCTAGGTATGATACTAAACCCTAGATTTGGTACTAAAAACGGAGCTTAAAAAATAAAATACCAATAGTTTCTAACTCCATACGCTAAGATTCTAAGTGGATTACCAAAAATACAATTAAATGCCATATTATTATTTTTATTACACTATTCTATTGCAGTATTTTTTTAAGGATTTTTTTTTTTAGATCTTTGATTTTCTTTTCTTTTTTTTTAATTAATTTCTTTTCAGCATAACAGAATTCATTGTTTATGCACCACACCCAGTGCTCCATGCCATATGTGCCCTCCATAATACCCACCACCTGGATCCCCCAACCTCCCAACCCCCACCCCTTCAAAACACTCAGATTGTTTTTCAGAGTCCATAGTCTCTCATGGTTCATCTCCCCTTCCAATTTCCCTCAACTCCCTTCTCTTCTCCATCTCCTATGCCCTCCATGTTATTTGTTATGCTCCACAAACAGTATTTTAACCACCATTTAATATTCAGAAACTTATAAATAGAATTTAAACAGTAACCATACATATGTCAATAGGTGTGAAAAAGAAAATGGGTAAAAATTTATTCATAGATGCAAAACTTGTTTCTACTCAATTATCTAATCTCCTTCAACTATATTTATATTTCCTTTTCAACCATTTTGAAAAACTCTTCATATTTTAATATGATTCCTTCATAGATCTCTTTATTATAAGCTATTTGAAGGAACACCTTGATCTGCCATTGCGACCAGTACTTTCCACAATAAACTGCCAAGAACTCCATTTACTCTTTATGTCTCATAAGCTTCTTCATGAAAAATGGCCTATGCCACTATGTCTTCAGCCTTTCTCTTGATTAAAGCCCAAATCTACTCCTTTGTTCAGCTAAAGAACAGAAGCATTCCAAGTTCTCTCTCCTTTTTCCCTTGTGATTTTTAGATTTATCACCCTCTTTTTCTTTTTCAAACAAGTACATCATCCCCCAGAGCCATAAATAGTCATCATCTTTTAAAATAAATAAAATAACAAAGAAGGATTTTTCATATTACAGATCTTTATGTGGGAAAACAATATGGGGAATTAAATATCTTCTCTTGTGGGCATGACATATCTTCTAAACCGGTCAACTTTGCTGACGAATCTTATTCATGATGAAACTAATGTATCTTACCAACTGATATCAAAGGTTGGAATTCCTACTGTGCAGGTAGTTTTACTTGGCTATTTGGCTTTGAATGGAACATTCTTTTATCATGGCACTAAGAAGCAACTAATTCTATTAAAGCCAGGAGTATAGAAAGACAAAAGGTTGCGAATCATATAATATAATCTACAAATAGGTCTATATATATGCAATATGTATTATCATATAAAATATGAGTTAATATATAGAGAATATATAGTTTAGCAATTACCTAGTAGTGAATTTTAGAGTTTTAAGGATAAATGTTATTTTTTTAAAGATTTTATTTATTGACAGAGAGAGTAAGAGAAGCACTGGGAGCAGCAGGCAGAGGGAGAGGGAAAAGAGGCTCCCTGCTGAGCAGGAAGTCCAATGTGAGGCTTGATCCCAGGACCCTGGAATCATGACCTAAGCTGAAGACAGAGCCTTAACTGACTGAGCCATTCAGATTCCCCAGTATAAATGTATTTTCAAGGACATAGTGGGAAGTATTTTGGAGCAAATTTTAATTAAGACAACCAGTTTAGGGGAGGCTGGGTGGCTCAGATGGTTAAGCATCTGCTTTGGCTCAGGTCATGATCTCCAGATCTTGGGATGGAGCCCCATGTCCGGCTCCCAGCTCAGCAAGGAGCCTGCCTCTCCCTCTCCTCCTACTTGTGCTCTCTCTGTCTCTGTCTCTCTTTCAAATGAATAAATAATAAATACTAATAAATTTAAAAAAATATAATCAGTCTATTGGCATTTCCAGTTTGTTGGCATTTTCAATTCATCAAAAAGCTTTTAAAGTTATCTTAAAACATACTTATTCTGTTCTTATTCTATACATCCACTGAGAATCTGCAATTGATCAACAAAGCAGTTATTTCTATCTTGTTTTAGTGTTTTACATTTTTTAAGTTTTTATTTACTTTGAGAGAGAGAGAACATGAGAGAGCAGAAGAAAGAGAAGGAGAAGCAGAATGAGCTGGGAGTCTGATGCAAAGCCCTGGGATCAGGACCTGAGCCAAAGGCAGAGGCTTAACCCACTGAGCCACCAAGGCACCCCAGTTATTTCTATTTTAAAGTCTCAGTGGTGATGTGACTAAGATATCACACATTATTTGCAATTTTTTGGAGGGGATGCATTAAACAAGATGTCCGAAGTCCTATTATTGATTCTCTTGGCTGCTTTTTTCACAGTACAGTGATTTTTCTTGCCTCTGTAGTTAGAAGAAACCTAAATGCAACTTCCCTAATATAAACCTTATGAACCTTATCACATAGTCAATGGAATATTTCAGAAATAATATTGTACTGGATTGGTTTATTAATTATCAACATGGTCTATCTGTAGGAAACCAACATAAATTGAACAGATACACTAAATTCAAAATTGGTAAGATCTACAAAGTTGGTGAGATCTGCATCTACATATTTGTTACTTTCTACATTGTTATACTTTTTTTCAACTTGGTAATAACAGCAAAAAATTTTTAAAAATCCAGCCTAAAATGCACGTATCCTTTTGCTATCCTGCTACCTTTATTTATTATCTATCTGTCTCTCTATGTATCTATTTATAATTTACTGATAATCCTAATTCTAGAATGTCCTAGTTGAAAGAGAGACTCGGTACAGGATATAGGTTATTTCTCAAGCGAAGTCCCAGAAAATGCAAAGATAGAATCAAGAGCACAGGTACTGAAGTTTTTTGAAGGGGAATATGTGACTTTTTAAAGGCAAATGGAAGGCTAATGTACAAATTTAGATTTTTTTCTTCAGTGGAGAATAACTAATAGTCTTGATTATGTTTGTGAAGTGAACTTGCTGAGATGGGGGCTGGAGGAATGAGTAGAGAGACAGCAGTTTGAAACTACAAAATTTAAGATGCTGACATATCAGTACCATTAGTGAGTAATTAATATTAGTGTGACCACTAAAAAATTTTCATTTTATTTTATTTACCTATTTGTCAGAGAGAGAGAGAGAGAGAGCACAAAAAGGGAGAGCGGCAGACAGAGGGAAAAGCAGGCTCCCTGTTAAGCAAGGAGCGGGATTGATGCAGAGCTTGATCCTAGGACCGGAGATCATGACGTGCGTGAGGCAAAGGCAGCCACCCAACCAACTGAGCCACCCAGATGTCCCTCATTTTACAAAAGTATTTGGCATAGTATGTCTTTGGGAACCTAAAATATCATGCCCCCAATCCTTCCAAAACAATTTTTATCCTAAGTGAAAAAACAATGAAATTAAGCTGAACAAGGCCTTATCTCAACCCAAGTTGCTTAAGTATTTAAATACTAAGTTGAAAGCATTTAGGGCAAAGAATAGCAGAAAAATAAAAATCTTAAGTAACAAGATATAACAAGATATAAATATAAAAATTAACAGTCAGAGGTTGCCAATACTGGATAACACTGTCCTCTTAGACTACTTGTCACATATAATTTCTCTCCAGTAACAGTATCTTTAGACATGAACTCACATAATTAACAAACTGCTGATACATTAATCAATAAAGCCATGTTGAAAGACTTAAAGATATCCCAGAGGACATGCAGTTACTTTACTTATAATAAAAAGTGTTATTTGAGCTGAATAAAGAAGATTGAGAGGTCAATAGGACCTGCGCTATGCTATAAGTTCCATGAGTAGAAGATGGCCAGCCTTGTCAACAAGTATACCCCAGCCCGCAGGATCTGCACACAGTGGGTTTCAATGAATATTGACAAGACAAGTGAAGAAATGTTATTTTTCATAGATATCATAGGCATTTTTCATAGACATTATTTAATAAGGTTTAATACTATTCATTCATTAATTTTCATTCCATTACTGAGAAAATAAACTTGCTCATTGATTCTGTAAGCTTTCAGGAAAGGACCCGTGGAGAATACCAAGAACAATTTGATTCACTAATTTCTGTTTTTAGTTAATAGGTACAGCCATCTGGGAACTGGCATTTTGGGGCATGTTGCTCTTGAGCAAGTACATGCATGGAATATAGTTCTGGGAATCAGCATAAGAGGCAACACAAACTGGATACTGAATTGAGATTTCACTGCAGGGGAGCTACAGAAACAGCAGCACTTTGAGGAGTGACAAACATAGCGGTGCCCATCAATCTACCCATATCTGCCGCCAGTTATGTGGTTGGGGTGTGGTTACCTGATGTTAGAATATGTCTTAGCTCCAAAATAATTGAAGGATTTTCCTAGTTTAATTAAAAGGCTCAGAAAAGTGTGGGATATGTAGAGTGAAGAGAGTCTTCATATCACTACCTTAAAGACAATGTTTCATCCATTATGAATCTTATGCAATTGCTAATAAACATTACTATTACTAAAACTTTGCTATTAGGATTTAGGGGATACGTACAAAATTACAAAATTACAAAAGATAGTTGGGACACTATACAACAGTATTTGTGTCCCTTACTACATTTTAATGTGACCATTTTTGTTTTTAGCATCATTTCATTGTTATCTCATTTGTATTCATTGTAAGGCACTAATCATAATGAATTCATTTAGAATTAATGTGGATGTCAGACATACTTTCATAAGAATTCTCTAGCAATTCAATGTTAATTTAACGTTCTATTCAAATAAAGTGTAACTGTTTTAAGTCATGTAATAATACCATTATAACAATATAGATTTTCTCCAGAGAGCTGTCATAATCTCAGAAGCAGCATTTCCTAGCTTCCGTATGCAGCCTAATGGCTATGATCATGGGCTACTAACAGCTCTCTCAATGATGTGCGGGGTCCTCCACTGGGCTACAGTTCAGCTACAGAGCAGGAGAATTTATGTCAAGTTAAGGATATGGCCTCAGAAGGAACTGTTATTTATGTGGTCTTCTGAGTTTACTTGATAGATATGAGCTGTATGAATTCACTTGTTACTAGCAATTACAATAGATCAAGTGATCAACATCCTTAACACTTTGTTCAAGTAAAAGAAACAGGCAAATATAGAAACCACTACTGTTTTGAAGTGAAACTAATACTTTTTCAGCTGTTGACTTATCCGCTTATTGTTGGTAAAGAGCAGTGTTTAGAAGAAGTTACTTACTTAGAAGGTAACAAGATAATAAAGTTAGTTAGTAAAAACAAACTGGCTTAAATTAACAAATTTAGGAACTAGAATAGGGATTTATATGAAGAGACAAAAAAGTAGAAAGAGAAAGAGAGAGAAGGTGAGCAGATAAAAATGTAATTTATATACAGAATATTTTGTTACTCTATCAGTTGTGTGAATACGGTACCCAGAGAGAAGCTAGAGCTGGAAGATAGTTAACTTTTCAGTAAAGGCTAAATAACAGATGAGCCATTACCAGTTGCTCAGGTGCCAGAGTCCTCACCTTATAATATTAATATGGCAATAAAAATCACATGCAAATGAAGAAAAATGTTCAGAAGCAGTGTTTCCTCTCTAGTCTATCTAGTGTCAACAACACTGATGGAAATTTGCAAAACTTTATTCAACCAAAGATAAAATACAAGAGTAAACACTCAAAGAGTTTTTGGAGGTGCAATGCATCCCTGTTGCTTCTCCCAATGTTTTATTCACACCCAGAGCCAAAAAATTGGTAATCTGCATACCCATATGGTCTCACATATTTTTTCCCAGCAACAACATAATTTGAATTTTAAGTATGGCAAATCAGTGATAAAGTATGCTTATGAGAATGTGCTATAGCAGTGTAAAAATTGAAAAGTGATATGGTCTACAATACTCACAAAACTTAAAGTGAAACTCCATTTATAATAATGCTAAATTCCATAAATAAAGTTAATGATACTGATAATCCAACAAGCTTCTTTCTCTAACTTTTCCATGAACAACTTCTAATGGTAGAAAAGTAGGATATGTGAAAGCATAGAACACAAAACATTTATCAAAATGTATAGACTATAACTTAAATATCCAAATATAAATCATATAAATCTTGTTGTCTCTACTGTAAATAATTATATTAATTTTGAAAGAGTACCTGGGAAAATCTTGCTGGTTGCTCCAGGGGAAAATTCTGCTAAATGTAATTTCTTGTTGAAAATTCAAGTCACAAAGCTGAAATGATATGGCAAATTTTAAGGATCTCAGTTATTACATGTCAGTCTTTTTTATTATCCTGAAATAGTTAGCAAGTGTCTTCTTTCATGAAGAGACGTGATCTCATATTCTTATTATTACTAAATTATACTAATGCAAATTTTACCCAAAGGGATTGTAATAGTGTTTTTAACAAAAAAGTTTCATCCAATTCTTAAACTTTCTTTGCACTTAGTAATGTCAAGTGACATGAAAACAATCATAATTTTGTCTTGAAGTTGTGATGGGTAATTAAAAATACCTGTTAAATGAAAATATAAACTGTTTTTAATATTATGAAGGAAATAGTTAATTCATCCTTTACCATGTCTGTAATTTTAATAAGCTATTTTTATTTTCCCATTTAAAAAAAAGGGAAACTCAATTTTAAGCTTGAAACTTTTCAAAAAAATTTATTTATTTGAGACATAGAATACACAAGCGGAGTTGGGGTAGAGGGAAAGGCTTCTGGCTAGGTGCAGATGCAGACTGAGGCTTGATGCATGCCATGACACAGGGCTCCAACTCAGGACCCTCAGATCATGACCTGAGCTGAAGTTATGATGCTTCACTGACTGAGCCACCCAAGCATCCCTGAAACACTTAACCATAAATACCATTCTCATGCCCAACAAAAAGAATCTACAACAGACCTGGGATGACAGCCTTTAAAGTTACATTCTGTTGATCACCAAATTTGTATTTTAAAAATAAGTATTTAAATAGGAAAACACACTTTCTCCCCCCGCCCCCCGCAGTTCACTACATTTACATCCTGATCAATACATGGTAAGCAACACTAGTCCACCGTTTGGAATGGAGTAGGAGCTGACAGTACTTTGTCATGCTCATTGTTTGAATTTTATGTTGTATTTGAAGTAAGCTTCAAAGAGGTATTGGATTAATATTTAATTGTGATTGGTCAACATTCCTTTCCTTAATGTGAACTTCCAGAAGACAGAGCAAACAAACTTTTTCCTATTTATCTCTTTAAATACAACTAAAATCTTTAGACATTATATATTTAACAAACACAAGACTGTGAAAGGTGCAGAGAAGAAGGCAGACTATCAGTGAATGACACAGTGGAGAGTTCTATTGGTTTTCTTGCCTTGTTTATCCTTAGATGGAGCAGAAGAAACTAGCCAAAGAAACACCAACAGTGCTGATAAAATTACTCCGACAAAAGCTTGTTCTCTCTAGAAACAACCCAGACAACTTCAAAGGTGAGTGGTTAAATAAGCTGAAGAACAACTATACCATGGATTATAACTCAGAAGTAAAAATGAATGAACTAAGTACAGAATAGGGAATGTAGTAAAAAATATAATAATAATGTAATATGTTGACAGACAGTAACTACACTTACTATAGTGGGCACTAATGTTTACAATTGTCCTACTGATATGCTGTACACCTGAAACTAATATAACATTGTATGTCAACTATACTTCAATAATAAATAAAAATTTAATAAATGAAAGGATATTTCACTGGATTTGGAAAAAAAAAAAGATAAACTATCAATACATGCAACAATCTGAATAGTCCTCCAGAAATTTATGTTGAGTGAAAAGTCCAGTCCCAAAAGTTACTGTTTGATTCTCTTTGTATAAAACTCTTGAAATGACAAAATTACATAAATATTACCAGAGATTAAGAAGGAGCTGGGGACTAGAGGGAAGTGTGTGTGTGTGTGTGTGTGTGTGAGTGTGTGTGTCTCTATAAAAGTGCAACATGAGGGATCGCTGTGATAATGAAAATGTTCTATATCTTTACTGTATCAATGTCAGTATCGTGGTTGTGATATTAAATTTATTTTTATTTATTTATCTGACAGAGAGAGAGATCACAAGTAGACAGAGAGGCAGGCAGAGAGAAGGGAGAAGCAGGCCCCCCACCGAGCAGAGAGCCCGATGCGGGGCTCCATCCCAGGACCCGGAGATCATGACCCAAGCCAAAGGCAGAGGCTCAACCCACCGAGCCACCCAGGCGCCCCACGTGGTTGTGATATTAAATCATAGTTTTGCAAGTTGATACCACTGGAGGAAACATGGTAAAGAGTGCATGGAATCTCTTTTATTCCTTTTACAACTGTATGTGAATCTTACCTCAAAATCAAAAACTTGATGAGTAGATTCTCAGATTGATTGATCATGTCTACCAGAGATTTGTTTGCAATATTTAGAATTTGCAAACTGATTCTTATCTAAAGGTTCAGGGAAAACATATCTATGACAAAATGGATGATTTCAGGTTATTCTGAATCTCTTGTAGTATATTTGATAATTTTTATTTCATCATGTTCATAATTCAAACTTTCTATTTTTAGTTACCAAATTTCAGGAAAAAAATAAAACAGACTGCAGATTTGTATGAAAACAGTGTGGGGGGCGGTAAGGGGAGAGATGGGGAGGATGGAGAGAAGGAAGAGAAAGGAGGGGAAGCCTACATAGTTTTATATGGTGTCAAACTCTCTTAAAAAGTTTGTTTCTAAAAATGAGTTGTGATATTTGGGCCATGATGACTACCCAAGAGAAGCTAGGCATTCCAGTCTGTTGCTCTGGCTGGACTATGACTTTCTCGGTAGCTCCTGGCATTAGCACCATTACATCAGCAGTAACAGACTTGTTCACTAGGATTAAATTGCAACATAATGCCACCAGAGACCCAAAATACAGAAAAAACACTAACTTTTTAAGCACTACACCTCATAAGTACAAATCATATAATATTGTTTTCTCTGGCAACCCCATACGTACTGATGTTTGCATTAAATATATTTGATGAAATCTTATGACAGCACAGAATTTGAACTTTCCTCCTTGAAACATTAAGTAATACTGATGCTCTTCAATAAGGGAATCCATATTTATCTTATGGTTTTGATTATCCCCTGACTCAGAAACTTGTAGCTCACTAAGGCACAACTAACTCTGCTTAAGAACATGGGAAATATTTTGAGTTCCATTTCTGATAGTGGTAATGAATGCAGCTTGATTATTCTGTACTGGCTTACCCTGGTAATTTTTACAATGAATACTCATGTTTACAATAACTATGCAACTAGAATAAACCAGGATTAATCTATAGATGGTTATAATTTATATTAAGTTTATTATGTGATTAAACCACATTGATGAATAGGACATAAAAGATAAGTTGACTTCTTTTTCATGACCTACTAGATGCTACTACCTACATTGCTATGTAACTAGATGGTCCTTGAGGAAATGGTAAAGTAATGGCCAGTATTACCATGTATATCTGCTCTACACCAACCTACACAAAGAGATGACCTACTAAGAAATGTGAAATTAGCTTTCATCCTAATCTCCAAACTATGAACTCAGGCAGTACCACACTGTCCTTGAAGGAAGCAGTACTTCATCTAATTGTCTTCCCAAAGAACTCACCTTTTTCTAACTGAAAAAAAGGTTCATGCTGTGCTATTCTGTGTCCTAGCAGTAACTAATACAACTTATTTAACAAATAATCCCTGGGTTCCAACATCGTATCACTAGCCTGGCATACACTGAGTATAAAAATAAATGAGACAGGATTTGAGAATGTCATCAAGTAATTCATAATCTAATTTAAATGTTGAAATGTATAAACACATAACTATATTATCAATGTACAGAGAAAGAAGGAAAAATCTGGTGTACCTCTGGGTTCTTAAAAAGAAAATAAATTTAAAAAAGGAATTAAATATTTTGATTGCATGCATCTCCTGGTATATACAATTATTCTTTATTTTTCTCCTTTCTAATATATATTTTTAAATTTGTTTCATTTTAAGCAAAGAAAAATGACATTATCATGGCTATAAGGGCTGACATAAAAATGGTAACAATATTTAGAATATTCTTAATATTAGAGAATAGAAAGTATCACATGTTCATTATTCTATCTGATCCTCACAAAAACTCTGCAAAATGAGCATGTGTGATGGTTAACCTTATGTATCAACTTGACTGGTCATAGGATATCCAAATATTTACTTCTGGAGGAAACTAGCATTTGAATTGGTAGAATAATTAAAACAGATGGTCATCCCCTATGTGTGTGGGGGCATCATCTAACCCATTAAATGCCTGAACAGAACAAAGGGGAGGAGAGGAGAATTCACTTTTTCTGCTTGAGTGCAAGCTCGGATATCCATTTTCTTCTGAGGTCAGAATGAAAGTTACACTATCAGCCTCCCCTATTCTCTGTCCCTTAGACCTGGACTAGAATTTACACCAGCAATTCTCTTGGTTCTCAGGCCTTTTGACTGAGAGCAGAACTACACCACTGATTTTCCCAGGTCCTCAGTTTATAGACAGCAGATGGTGTGACTTCTGAGACTCACTCCATCACTGTGTGAGCCAAGTCCTCATTAAAAACCTCTTTTTAGGTTTTTTAATGGTGGCTCAGTCATCAAGCATCTGCCTTCAGCTCAGGTCATGATCCCAGGGTGCTGGGATTGAGCCCTGAATTGGGTGTAGGAAGCTGCTCTCCCTGCTTGTGTTCCCTCTTCTCTGTCTCTCTCTGTCAAATAAATAAATAAAATCTTAAAAAAAAAAAAATAAAAAAATAAAAACCTCTTTTTAGGGGCACCTGGGTGGCTCAGTCAGCTTAGCGTCCAACTATTGAGTTTGGCTCACATCATGATCTCAGGGTTGTGAGATCAAGCCCTGTGCTGGGCTCTGCACTGAGTGTGGAACCTGCTTAAGATTCTCTCTCTCTCTCTCCATCTGCCCCTCCTTCTCACTCATGTTCTCTAGCTCTCTCTAACAAATCAACAACAACAAAACCCTCTCTATATACTATATATAACATATGTGTATCAATATAAAAATCGTAATATAAGTTTACATATACTAACATATATTTCCTCTTGGTTCTAATTCTCTGGAGAACCCCAATACATGTTGTAAACATTATTAGAGAATTCACTTATGTGAATAATTATTTCTCTTAAAATTGGCTGAGGGGAGTACAATATAAAAATATCAGGTCTCTTTTAATATGAGAAAGGTCTAATGAACTTAAAAGAATAAGTTAAATAGAATCTATGTAGTGTCTTCCCACATAAAGATGACTAGCCATGGATGACTAATCTAGAAATATAATGTGTGAGGATTTTTTCTTCTAGGAGAACCTTTGGAGAAAACTATTAATTAGCCATATTTGATTGGTAAGTTTCTTTCTTCTTCTCTGGGTAATTAACATTTTTCTGTAGAGTTTAAATGGCATAACTCATAATTGTAAGGGGAAGTTTGGAATAAAGCTCCAGACTAAATGTGATATATTCTGCAAATTACCAACATTGTTAACTTTTAACTCCTTAAACTGATGTCGAGTCCCAGGCTGATTTATGTTTATGTCCTATAAAACAGTCTTTTTACAGTCACTGATAAAACCCATTTTTAGTAACTTTCAGGCTCTCATGGAATGGATCATTTGTACTTGAAAAATAAAAACCGTGTGTAGGTAGCTTATATTATAGATACAATAGGAATCTCATTCAAAAGGGTGGCCGGAGAACAGCTGACAAGCTTATTTCTCAAAATCTCCATTTTCAAAATAGCTTTCTATGCCCTTGTTCACATTTTAAATGGAATTTCTGCTCAGATTCATCTCTGAAAGAGACAAACACTTACTGGGCCATTAGTGTATACTGCACTTGTAATAGAAAGCCAAAGGCCAAGAGCACTATTTTCAGCATTTTTGCCTCCACACAAATCATTATTAAATACAAGCTTCACTGATAAGAGCCTTGTCACACATTTAAAATGCATACTTCCATTTTTAAGTAAGCCAATTAAACCAGACTGAATTATAAAATTACCATAACACAAGTCTTAAGGTTCAAAAAAATTCAAGAAAACAGAAGAACACAATGAACAAGAAGGAAGCTTTAGCTCTTTTACTTTTAAGGAATTGGTTAGTTTTCCTTGCAGTCTAAGAGTGTCAGAATCAGGGATAGGAGAGGAAATCCACTCTTACCAAGAAAATAATGTGTGTGTGTATGTGTGTGTGTGTGTGTGTGTTTTTTAGTATGTATGCATATATGTTCAATATATGTGTATGTATATATATGTATATGCACTCACTATATATATTCAATATATACATTAATACATGATGGATATATAAATATATGGGATATATACTTCAATAACCAGGAGCTAAATTCGCTTTGCAAAGCAACAATGTCCCTATCTAAAACAATGATTTAACCCAAAGACTACTGGTAACATCTCTTTCAGAAGGAAGTAAGTTCAAGTTTGATTTTCAGCACTGAGAATTAAGATTATGGTCACAGACAATTTTTCACAGAGTCCAAAGAGAAATTAAACTAATGCTTCTTTGGTGTATACCCTGATACCTAAATGTCATTTGAGCATCTGACTATCCAAGTGGAAACTGAAAAAGTGGCAATGGTAGCTGACTGCCTCTTTATTAACGTCTGCCTCCTAACAATCAACACATTGGTCTACCACTGACCCATAGTAAGCAAACATAAAGGTAACAGTGAAAGAAATAAAATGTAACACCTCCATGTCAGAGTACTATCACAATCATGTCAAAGGCAAATGCATAATCGTTTTACATGTGTCCCATAAGACCTTAATCCTCATGTCTACCACTATCCTGAGTGGTACCAGTGCAGTTTCAAGACATTTGTCATATTACCAAGTCTCTTATGAGACACTTGTTTCCTAAATAACTGCAAGTCCTTTGTCCTGAATCATTAATTTTCTGGGCTAAGTTAGCAATAAACTCTAAAGGCATATTAAGGAAGATGTCACCTTCCAAATATAAAATTTTAACTGAGACAGAAACACACAAAATAAAGCTCTCCTTTTTTCCCACTTGAAAAATTTTGATCACTTATTAATGTGGGTCAAAATTTAACTAATTATTTGTCTCAGAGCCAAAACATATAACATTGAGTAATTACCATATATACAGTTTACTGGGCTTCAAATGTAGTTATGCATAGCTTAGACTCCAAAAGATGGAAAGGACCATTTTATATAACCCAATGAAAGATGCTACCTAGAATTATGAAGTGTACAGCTTGGGGAGCCTTAAGAAGTGGTTGTGTAGATCATAATTCCGATTAAAGAACATTTTATTTTTAATTTAAATTCAATTAGTTAACATCTAATTTGTTATTGGTTTCAGAGGTAGAGGTCAGTCATTCATCAGTCTTATATAATACCCAATGCTCATTACATCCATGCCCTCCTTAATGTCCATCATCCAGGTACCCCAACCCTCCACATCGATCCCCTCTAGCAACCCTCAGTTTGTTTCCTATGATTAAGGGTCTCTTATGGTTTGTTTCTCACTCTGATCTCATCTTGTTTTATTTTTTCCTCTCTTCCCCTACAGTCCACTGTTTTGTTTCTTAAATTCCACATATGAATGAGATCATATGATAACTGTCTTTCTCTGTCTGACTTTATTTTGCTTAACATAATACCCTTTAGTTCCATCCATGTCATTGCAAATGGCAAGATTTAATTTTTTTTTTTTTTGGATACCTGAGTAGTATTCCATTGTGTATGTGTTTGTGTACACAAACATACATACCACATCTTCTTTATCCATGCATCTCTTGATGGACATCTAGGCTCTTTCTATAGCTTTCCATAGCTGCTATAAACATTGTGGTGCAGGTGCCCCTTTGTATCACTATATTTATATCTTTGGGGTAAATACCCAGTAGTGCAATTGCTGTTGGGTTGTAGGGTAGCTCTATTTTCAACTTTTAAAGGGCATTTTAAAGCTGAAGATGACCAATGTACAAGCAAACAAGTAAATGCTATTAAAGAGCTTGGAAATATATAGCTAGATGATGGGAAAATCAACCGATGCTTCACTTGTATTATCTTATTTAATGCTTGCAAGTCAAAGATAAGGAAACTGAAAATCCTAGAGATAGCAAAAAGGATGGATATGGACTCAAAGCAAGGTTTGGCTGACTCTAAAATCATATTTTTACCATACCTTCCTCTTTAACAAATTCTTCAGTCAGCACTAATAAAATGAAAAGTTGGCCAAGTGGCTAAAACAATATAAGGATTTAAAGATACACCCAACCACACAGAAGTGATTCCTGGGGTGTCTGGGTAGCTCAGAGAGTTAAGCGTCTGCCTTCGGCTCAGGTCATGATCCCAGGGTCCTGGGATCAACTCCCACATCCGGTTCCCATCTGAGCAGGAAGCCTGCTTCTCTCCCCCACACCCCCGTGCTTGTGTTCTCTCTCTGGCTGTCGATCTCTGTCAAATAAATAAATAAAATCATTTGAACAAGAAGAAGAAGAAGAAGATGAAGAAGAAGAAGAAGAAGATGAAGAAGATGAAGACGAAGACGACAACAATGAAAAAGAAGGAGAAGGAGAAGAAGCAGCAGCAGCAGCAGAAGAAGAAAAAGAAGGAGAAGAAGAAGAAGAAGAAGAAGAAGAAGAAGAAGAAGAAGAAGAAGAA
>NW_022630998.1:27784254-27865799 GCF_010015895.1 Lontra canadensis
AAGAAGAAGAAGAAGAAGAAGAAGAAGAAGAAGAAGAAGAAGAAGAAAAAGAAGTGTGATTTCTCCTCCTTTATTCAAGTAAATTGTTTCAGGGGCAAAACAGTTGGGGATATTGTTGGAAAGCTAGTTTGAAAACAGAAAGCAACTGGATGTCTGGGCATTATGTCTGTATTTGGCTTTTAAATGTTTGTTTCCAAGAAGTGTGACTCAAGGCCTGCTGTAGTATCACAGACAAGCTTCTAGAAAGATCCTCTGAATGTGCATGCCTGCTGCTGCTTTAAGCAACACTATGAATCAGTCTTGATTAGCATCAGGGAACCCAGCAGTTAGGCTCCAGATAATGTGAATTCCTCCATTCCACTGTCCTGTCCTTTCAGCCAGTGTCTCCTGCTAGGTTGCAGACAGGTTAAGTAGGGTCTGCACTGAAGGGGTTGGCTCCACTTCTACCATGAGCTGGTCAGTGGAGACCCTTCCTGCCACTGTTGTCACTTATGCTTTGGTAATAAACTGTTTCATTAGGAAAAAATATATAAAAAACAAAAAACAAAACAAAACTTTGTTTCCCAGAGTGTTTGGCTGGCTCATTTGGTAGAGCATGCGACTCTCGATCTTGGGGTTCTGAGTCTGAGCCCCAGGATGGGTGCAGAGATTACTTAAAAAAAAATAGTATCTTTAAAAAAAATTTTTTTTCCATCACAGATATGTATAAAAATCATTTATTTCAACCCAAATATACAACTATGGACATCCGAAATCTCAGGTACCAATTCCTTAATTTACAAATTATGGGGGAAAAAGCAAGATAGTGATTCTCTAGATAAGCACAATTACACTACCAGTAATCAAAAATATATGACAAGAGATTGGCATGATAAAGGGGTAAAGAGCTTAGAGAACATAATCTGTTGGTAATTGCCTTGAAGTGGAAAAGAGACCAGTCAGTAATCAGTCATAAAGTCATGTAAGCCTTGACCATAATTTCGCCTATGATAATGTAAAAGACATTTTTTAAAATATTTTATTTATTTATTTGACAGAGATCACAAGTAGGCAGAGAGGCAGGCAGAGAGAGAGGAGGAAGCAGGCTCCCTGCTGAGCAGAGAGCCCGATACGGGGCTCGATCCCAGTACCCTGGGATCATGACCTGAGCCGAAGGCAGAGGCTTTAACTCACTGAGCCACCCAGGCGCCCCATAAAAGACATTTTTAAAGTTTTCATTCACACATACGGTACTTGCTCTTGATCCCCAAAAGTGGTAGTGATAGGAAAGTTGCAACCAAATACACAGAATTTATTCCAGGAGTGAACTATGTTTTTGAATCAATTCTGGTGAACCACTCTAAACCACAGAGAAGATATAAAAATTATTTTCATTTTTCTTCCTTGAGCAAATATAAGTGTTGATCAGCCCCTTTCTTGTTTCCTCACATCTGGAACACTTCCCTTCTTTAATTCTCTTGAAGTATGTAGTTCAGTTGCATTTATTTGTTATCTTTATTAAGCATCTAGCCTGTGTGTGTGTGTATGTAATATATATGTATATATGCATATATTATGCATATATACATGTATATAATTTAATATATATGTAATATATTAACAGTATATATATTAAGATATACATATTGAGTATATATATATATATATATTATATATGGGGCAGAAATGCAAATAAGATATAATCCTGCCTTCCAGAAACTTATAGACTAGTAGAAGAAAATGCTCTTTTTATTTTATTTATTTATTTATTTTTTAAAGATTTTATTTATTCATTTGACAGACAGAGATCACAATTAGGCAGAGAGGCAGGCAGAGAGAGAGGAAGGGAAGCAGACTCCCCGCTGAGCAGAGAGCCTGATGTGGGGCTCGATCCCAGGACCCTGGGACCATGACCTGAGCCGAAGGCAGAGGCTTTAATGGGTTAAAGCCCGAGCCACCCAGGGACCCTGAAAATTCTCTCTTTTTAAAAAAATTTATTTATTTATTATTTTTAATAAACATACAATGTATTTTTATCCCCAGGGGTACAGGTCTGTGAATCGCCAGGTGAAAATGCTCTTTTTAAATCAACAGTGTGAGTAATGCTAAGATTGAGACAAATTGTAGTGAAAAGTCTAAAGAGGGAGTGCTGAATTTTACCAGCATGGCCACAAAATGCATTATAAGAGACATATGCTGGAGCAAAACACTGAAATTTGAGAGGTTGCTTTATATGAAAACAGGGATGTGGGTATAATCCTCCCTATAGAATACTGTGAAAAAATCACAAGGTGATACAACAGGACGATTCAAAAGTTATGAATACATATCTAAGATATGACTTGACATGGGCATGCAAGGGGTTAGAGATATATACCAAAGCCTATACTTAGAGGGACAGGTACAGATACAGATACTAGTTGATCAGTTATATATTGGATCAAGGAACTGATGCTTAATCCTGTAAGCAATGAGGAACACATACATGATTTATGATTAGATACTGGTTTGGGGGAGAATCGGTTAGAATACATGCACTACTCCAAATGACAGCACACATGCACTTCCAGCGGCAGCAACAATATTTAGAGGTATTATTGCTAAAACTTCATTCTCTGAGGCAATCATCCAGTTTACATTGATAATTGCCTTAGATTATAAGGGGCAAATATCTTACTTATGTTTTATTTATTCTTCATCAGTCTCATTGCCCGATTTCTTTACTGGGCAATTTTTTCTATTTTGCCATCATATGTTACCTTTTCAATAAGTATATGAAGAACTGTCAATATAACTTTATTATTTTTGGCTAGTTAAGTCAATTTTGGTTTATTCACCCTTCAAAAATGCATACTTTGTAGTATCTTACCTTAAAAGAAGACATGCAAACCAAATGCAATGTCCTCAAAGTGGCCTTTTTTTTTTTAAACTTCACCCAAAGTCAACATTCAAATAAGATTAGCACTTAAGAACAGTGAGTTGTCCTGGTGGCAATCTGGCTATCCCTTGTGATTGGCATTATCAAAATCATAACCCTTCCAACCACTGGAATTTAGACATAGGGCCAAGGTCAATGAAATGTGTCTTCACTGGGTTGCTCTAATGTTCAGCAAATAAATGTCATTAACAAAATCTTGGAAATTCTTTAAAGAATTGAGTTACACTTTTACTTGATTATTCATACTAATGAGAACTAATCTACATCTGATCATGATTTCATCTACAAAGTAAACATTATGTATGTTGAATGTACTTAGTAAGTTACTTACTTTTGAAAATTCCTCATAAAGATAAAATGCAAAGGAATGTTGATATTCCAGAGCAGTAATCACATCCACCTCGGTATTATACTTTGTCTTCTGTGGAAGTTAATAGTGATCACTAACTTGCTATCTGTTGATGAGAGTCTTCTTTTTCATTTATTTTTGAGTAGTCGGTTCATTTTATAGCTAATTTTGCATAATTGCATTAACAGCTACAGTTTTGAAACTGAATCAATTTATAACTAATTGCTAAAACTCTCAATTCTCCTTAAGGCTAATAAAAGGAATTTTACTGTGAAATAAAGTTATTTAATAAACTAATAAATGTGGGAAAGAGGGAAATGCAAAAGAAACCTTATTTCTTGAAAATTCTTTGTTGCATACATTTATCTTGTATAATTACCACTTGGTGTAATTAATATCATCCTGCATACATTTATCTTTTCAGTACAGAGAGGCTATGATTCTCTTACTAGGATGTTTTTTGCCCATGGCAGTCAATTAAAGTAAGATTTAAGGAAAAACACATATAGAGACAGAGTATTTTGTGTGTGATTCTTTGCATTTATATGCAGTTTGAAACGATTTACAAGTATTCTTATATTAGACTCCCATTTGACAGTGATGGAGCACAGATACTAGATATAGTTTGAAGGGAAACTCTGGCTTATGTACCATACACAACTGAGAGTATATAAAAAACTGAGTACCTCTAAAACTTTCATTCTTAACCTACTAAAGCAGAATATTTTTTCAGAGGCTAGTCTGATTAATGTGAAATGTGTAAGGCGGATCTGAAAAACTGCATTAACTTTTAGTTACTGGATTGCTGGAAGGATTATTTTCTTTCGCCATTGTCTACCTTTTGGCACTGTACTTCCTTATACAACAGCTTCCAGACAAAAACTTCTCTTTAAAAACAAGTGACCAAAAAAGTTATCAAGATATTAAAATTCTTTCCAAGATAAATTTATTTTTATTTAATTCTTCAGATAAAATGAACAAAGTTTTTATGTCATATGGCTTTCTTATTGTGTACGTATTAAGCCCTTAAGTAAAAGTAAGAGCAGATGTCTCTGTGCCACCCTTTGCTTTCAAACAGATTGAACTTTTTGCTATTACTATTTATAGGCTACTGTGTTTAGCATGTTAACCTGTGTCTTCCCCAGTAACTTTTCAAGCTTTACTTTATCTCAGATTTAAATAAGGAAA
This sequence comes from Lontra canadensis, assembly GCF_010015895.1. Taxonomy (NCBI): domain Eukaryota; kingdom Metazoa; phylum Chordata; class Mammalia; order Carnivora; family Mustelidae; genus Lontra; species Lontra canadensis. The sequence continues at coordinate 27,788,709 of NW_022630998.1, forward strand.
TGTAGGGTCACCTGGGTGGCTCAGTAGGTTAGGTCTCTGCCTTCGGCTCAGGTCATGATCTCAGGGTCCTGGGATCGAGCCCCGTATTGGACTCTCTGCTCAGCGGGAAGCCTGCTTCCCCCTCTCTTTGCTTGCTACTCTGACTTTTCTGTATATGTTTGTTTTTTTGACTATATTGATTGAATTGTATGAGTAATTATGTAAATAATCCTTTCAATAATTTTCAATCTCACACAAAGAAATACTTGGTGCCTTATCAAAAGTTCCCTAGGACTCAAAGTCTCCTCTTAAATGCAGATTATTAAAGAACTTGTAGAAACAAAACATATCTCATACCATCTCATTCCATCACTACTATGTACTTTATGTTCTGCATACTATATAACCACTATCCTCTTCAGTTCCATTTAATAAAAGATGCTGTAAGGTCTCTGGATTTGTAAGTTTTACTATTTATTTTCTACTAAATTTCATGGTTTGAGACTTGCTGTTATGGCATTTGCAGTTTGCTTTAGTTCCAGAAAGATACTGAAAATGAAAGCAAAACAAATCTCATTATTTCCTTTATTCCAGATATTTCTCTAAGTCATGTAAGAAGTACACGGAAAAAAAAAAAGTACAGATATTTTAATTTTCATCCATTACTTTATGTATACTTTAGCATTCCATGGATGATATGGATATGAAATGAACAATCAGATTCTCCTTTTCATTCCTTTCTTCAAACTTTAACTATAGCTTTGACCAATTAAACTATATATATATATACATATATATATTTAAAAACTACATCTTAACTTCAATACATCTTTCTTCTCACTAGAAAGACAAATAAGCAAGTCTAACTAAACTACAGTCCTGGCTCATAAATATATGCATACTCATTTAATTAGATCAGAAAGAAATACAGTTAAGGCAGGATACATTTACCTTTTGACCATGTGCTGAAGAAAGTAAAAATAGATCATCTCAAATGATATGTTTTGAACAATATTGTATTTCTTGAGACCCTGAGGTGATTACACTGAGAAATTTCTAAATGGAGACCTACTACAACTAATTTTCAAGAGAAAACCTTCAAGTCCACCTTTTCTCTTTGAAAACAGCTGTTCTAGTACCAAATGCCCAGAACAGGAGTGTCGGGCTTTTCCAAGCACCTCCTTATGTTCGTTCATTTTTTTTGCTGAGGATGATATACACATATGAAAGACATGGGAACACATGAGGGCATTTGAAGTACATAAAACATCAAAGAACACTTCAAAAAATGAGTCATTTTTCTTTAATTTTAATATCTACCTCTGTCTCAAAGTAAATTTGATTTATATATTTCTGCTTCTATGCTTTAGCTATCAAACATTATTTGACAAAGTTCAGCTGATCCACATAGCTTTCTGAGTACTCTTATATCCCCCTCAAAAGTTTTATTTGAGTCAGAAAATTGTAATCCTCATGGCTAGATGACCTATAAGTCAAAAACGGTTATAGAAGATAAATTTACATCCCAAAGGTTTGAGCTCATTTGAACTTAATAAAATACATTTCCAGTAAGATGAGTTTCTCTAGTGAAAACAGAAGTAAGTCACTGCTGGCCACATTCACATTTTAGCTCACAAAGTTATTACCCTTAGATTCAAGTGTATTTAGAATATTTATACAAATACAAGGATTAAAGAAAGCTTTAGAATGAGAAATTACTTCCAAATCTAGGTTTCTTAAGCTCCTATTCTTTCCTAAGTGGAGATATGTCTTTCAATTTAGGAATAATATCTAGGAGTGATATAATCAAGATGGCAACACAGGTAATTGCTGACTTCAATTCCCCTCACAAGACCAACTAGCAACAATTTATAGACCAAGACAGCACTGTGAAGGTCCTAGAACATGGGTGTGAGGCTGAAGCAGGTCCCTAGAGCACAGAGACCAAGAAGGACAGCATTAGAAGACTAAGGAGTGGCTACACTTTAATCATATTGCTCCTCCTGCTGGCTGACAGTACCACACAAAGAGGGGCCCCCTTGGCAAATGGTTTCTTCAGTGGGAAAAGAGAGCCCAAGGTAGACATCAAGCTCCCTCAAAACTGTGGGTCATTTCCCAGGAGGCCTACTCAGGTCTGGCCTCATGAGAGTATCTGCAAGGCTTGAACCTAAGATTATATATTGTGATGGAGAAAGAGAATGGAATCTATAGCAACTAACACTCAGGTCTTTTAAGACTAAGTTCCTATTAGAAACAGTACCCAAGTAGAAATCCCAATCAGTGGTTTTGCTCATCCACAGAGCAAAGATGGCAGGATCACTTGACCAGGGAATTTGGTGTGTAGTTCAGTCTGATTTGGGATCCCAAAATGGTGAGCCTTGCCAGTCCTGGAGCCTGTTTAACTGACCCACCCAGGTAGGGAAACTGCTTGGTGAATGTAAACCTCAGTTCTGTCTAACCAGGAAACTTAACCAGGGCACACAGGCCGTGTAGCCCATCTTGCAGCCCTCTTACACTGACACATGAGGAGTTCAGCCAGTGGCTCATCTGGCCAGAGAACTCAGTGTACAGTTTTGCTTGACTGGGGGTTCCCAAACAATGAGGCCATACTGGGGTCTATTCTGCCACCCTGACGAGCCAGTGAGCCTACTTCATAGCCTTGTCTACTGCTTAGTATAGTTTCTAGTCCCATCTAACTAGAAAGCCTGACCAGAAAATCCAGGCAACTGCAGAGCCCATCCTACATAACAACCAGGCAAGGAAAAATAAATAAAACACATCAGAATTGTAAAGAAAGAAGTAAAATTGTCTCTAATTATAGAATACATGATTTTACATATGGAAAATCCTAAAGACTCCACCAAAAACTGTTAGATGTAATTAGTGAATTCAGTAAATTTGCTGCATACAAAAATCAACATACAAAAATCAGTAGTGAATTGTCTGAAAAGAAACAGAAAATAATCCCATTTACGATAGCATTAAAAACAATAAAATAACTTAGGAATAAATTTTACCAGAAGGTGGAAGAGCTCTGCACTGAAAACATTAAGACTTCAATGCAAGAGATTAACATAGACACAAATAAATAGAACAATATCCCATGTTTATAGATTGGAGGAATTAATATTGTTATAATGCTTATACTATTCAAAGTCATCTATGTATTCAATGCAATCCCTAACAAGATTCCAATGGGTTCTTTTTTCAGAAAAAGAAAAAAAGTTTCTGAAATTTGTATGGAACCACAAAAGACCCCTAGGAGCCAAAGCAATCCTGAGAAAGAAGAATAAAGCTGGAGGCATCATATCACATTTCCTGATTTCAAACTATATTACAAAGCCACATTAACCAAAATAGTATGGTACTGGCCTAAAAACAGACACATATAACAGTGGAAGAAAATTCAGAGCCCAGAAATAAATCCATGAATATATAGTCAACTAATACTGCACAAAAATGCCAAACATACTGAATGGAGAACATGCAGTCTCTTATAAATGGTGCTGGGAAAGTGGGTATTTACAGGCAAAAGAATGTAACTAAGACCCTTTTCTTATACCCCTCATAAAAATTGACTCAAAGTGGATTAAAGACTTAAATGTAATACTTGAAACCATAAAACTTCTAAAAACAAAACATAAGGGAAAGCATCTTGATATGGGTCTGGGCAATGATTTTTTGGATATAACTCCCAAAGCCCAAACAAAAGCAAAATAAGTAAGTGGAACTACATCACACTAAAAAGCATCTGCAAAACAAAATAAATAATCAACAAAATGAAAAATTAACCTACAAAATGGGAGAAAATATTTGCAAACCACACATCTGATAAAAGACTAATATCCAAAACATATAAGCAACTCATATAACTTGATGGAAAAACAAAACAACAAATAATCCAATTAAAAACAGACAATTGTCCTGAACAGGCATTATGTAAGGAAAGTTTCAGATGGCCAACAGGTACATGAAAAAGTGCTCAGCATCACTAATTAGAGGGGAAAATGCAAATCATAACTATAATGAGATGTCAACTTAAGCCTGTCAGAATGGGTAGAATCTTTTTAAGTCCAAAATGAGAATAAAAACTGGTGAGCCTATCATTTCCTAGGGCAGAGCTGTTGTAACAAAGTACCACAAATTGGGCTAATAAAACAGAAAAGTGGGGTTCCTGGGTGTCTCAATTTGGTTGAGTGACTTCAGCTTGGGTCATGATTTCCAGGTCCTGGGATGGAGCCCCACATCAGGGTTCCTGCTTGGCGGTGAGTCTGCATCTCTCTCTCTCCCTCTGCTCATTCTCTTACTCAATTGCTCATTCAAATAAATAAAATATAAACAAACAAACCAGAAAAGTATTACCTCACAGTTTTGGAAGGCTAAAATCAAAGTGCGGACAGGGCCCTGCTCTTTCTCATGGCTCTAGGGGAGCAAATCTTCCTAGACTCTTCCTAACTTCCGGCTCTACTTGGCAATCCTTGTTGTTTTTTAGTTTGGAGATGCATCACTCCAATCTCTGCTTGGTCTTTGCCTTGCAAAGACCTGGTGCTATGTTCTAATATTTTTCTGATATTTTTCTTTTCACAAGGATATGGGTCATACTGAATTAGGGCCTGTCCTAATAACCTCATCTTAATTTGATCAAATCTGCAAAAAATGTAATTCCAAATAAGGTCACATTCACAATAGCTAGGGGTTTGGACTTCAACATATTATTTATGGAGACAAAATTCAACCCATAATGGTGTGTATCTGCCTTCTGCTACAACTCAAAAACACAGACATATGCCTTCCTTTCTAATACTTCATTTTTATGAAATCATATATGTATGGTTTTATAGTGTGTATCTGCCTTCTGCTACAACTCAAAACACAAAACTGTGCCTTCCTTTTTTACTACTTCATTTTTATGAAAATCACACATGTATGGTTTTACAGAAAGGAAACACCAGATGTAAAGTGAAGGAAAGAGACATCAAATTACTTTTTTGAGAATAATTTATTCACAAAAGGAATTTGAAGAGATCATTTAGTACTTTATAAATGAGGATAATTACATCCCAGATAGGTTATGTGACTTGCCTTGAAAGTGACTTCACAAACAATATACTTTGAATACAGCAATAATAGACTATTTATAGACACTGTGAGACTGAGTTATACTCTAGCATCAACTGTACTGTAGTTATTGCTCACTTGTCTAATAGTGTTTTGAGTTATTTAATCCCTTCAAATAGAGTGCCTGAATTTTAGTATTTTTTTATGACTTCAATTATTTATTTGAGAGAGTGGGTGATAGCACAAGCTGGGGAATGGGAGGGTGGGGGTGGGCAGGGGCAGAGGGAGAAGGAGAAGCTGACTCCCTACTGAGCAGGGAGTCCAAGCTGGGGCTCCATTCCAGGACCCCGAGATCATGACTTGAGCCAAAGGCAGATGCTTAACTGTCTGAGCCGCCTAGGCACCCCTAAATTTTAGCATTTAAAAGTCAGCTTGAAGCATAAAAATATTGAGAACCACTGCTCTAAAAATTTCTGTAATAATAAAGTGATCCTTACCACCACATTTGTCAAATTTTGCCTACCAGCTCTGAACTATAGTTTTTATGTTAACTTAATATTTGTAAACTCAGTTATGTTTTAAAGGTTCTATAGAAAAAGAAAACAATGAATATGGAAACATTCAATGTATGGGTAAATTTTTGCTTAATGTATCATAAATAATTAAAAACTTAAAAGAAAAATTAATAAAATTTTGGTATTATAAAAAATACTTTTCTCTCAAAAACAGAGGGGATGTTTTGCACTTTGCACAGATTATAAATCAAGACACTTAACAGGACTTTGGTGTTTGCATTAACCATAAATACATAGGCCAACAAAGAATGGTCCAAAAGGAACTGCAAGCAGTTCCAGGTCTTTTGAATTAGAACAATGATGAAACATTTCTTGACAAATTATTAAGCTTTTTACCTAAAAGTGGTTATTATTTTTCATGAATTATAAATGTATGAAGCAGGATTAAAACCAACTAGAAATATCACTTGCGGTGTTTGTAAAACAAATCAGGGGCTAACAGAACTTCAAATTCTGAAAGCATACAGCTACAGAAATTCAGTATCAATTTTAAGAATATAATAAATGAAATGCAGAAGTATTATTCAAGATGGACCTCAAAAAGTATTATTAATGTTTTTATACATTTACCCACTTTATTTTTATAGCAAATAATGGCAGATGAGTTATATATTCAACTATTTTGGTAAGCCTTCATTGATAGTTTTCAATTTTGGGGAAAAACTTCATAAAGTACCTAAGTTATTGTTCCTTCAAACAATGAAAAGAAGAGCAATTGCCAAGATCTGAAGGAGGAGGGCATGCCTGGTGGAAAAAATTAAAAAAAAAAAAAAAAAGAAGGAAAAGGAAGCATGGTATGCCATTTTGGAGAGTAAGAGAAAGCTGGGAGGTTTTATTATTGCTACTATTATTTAACTTTAATGAGATTAACTTATATGAAATAAAATGCATCACTTAAATCTTTATCAGCCTCAAAAAAATACATACTTGTGTAACTACTTGTAAAACTACAAAATCAGAATATGAAATATTTCCATCAGTTGTAAAAAATCCCCACTTTTTTTTTAAGATTTTATTTATTTATTTATTTATTTATTTATTTATTTGAGAGAGAGAGAGAGAGCAGGGTGGGGGCAGAGGCCCAGGGAGAAGCAGACTCCTGCTTCTGGGGAATCCGATGTGGGACTTGATCCCAGGACCCTGGGATCATGACCTGAGCTGAACATAGACACTTAACCTTACTGAGCCACCCAGGCTCCCCCTAACCATTTCAATCTCTTCTTCCCCATCTCAGAAAACCACTGATTTACACATCAGTATAGATTAGATTTGCCATTTCTGTGGCTTCCTACAAATGTAATCATACACTCTTCTACTTCTGACTTCATTTGCTCAGTATAATGTTTTTGCTCAACGTAATATTTCTGAGATTCATTTACAGCGCTGTATTATCAACACTTCTTTGAAAAAAAAAAAAAGACTGGTGTTCCATTACGCTAATATATCACATTTGTTTATCCATCCACTTCCTGATGGATGCTTTAGTTGTTTCTAGTGTAGGGCTCTAATAAGTAGAGCACTATAAGCAGTCGGGTACAATTTTTGTGTAAATATATGAATTCATTTCTCTTCAGTGATAACACAAGAATGGGAATTGCTAGTCATGAGGCAAGTATTTAACATTTTAGGAAAATGTCAAACTGTTTCCCAAAGTATTTGTACTATTTTTAAATTTTTATTTCTATAGTAGTGCATAATAGCTCCACATGCTCCATATACTTAGAAGTATTGCCAGTCTTGGGGCACCAGGGTGACTCAGTCAGTTAAGTGTCTGCCCTTAGCTCAGGTTTTGATCCCAGAAGCCACACCATCGGGTCCCTGCTCAGCAGGAAATTCTGCTTCTCCCTCTCACTCTGCCCCATCCTCCTTGTGCTCACTCTCTCTCAAAAATAAATAAAATTGTTTCTCAAAAAAGAGAGAGAAGTATTGCCAGTCTTTTCAATTTAGCTATTTTAGGGGATATAGAGTATTAGCTGCATAAGTAACTCATGATAAAATTGAGCATCATTTCATGTGCTTATTCGATATTTTAATAACTGGTTAAGTGCATGTTCACTTTTTTCTTCCCATTTTTTGATTGATTTGGTTATTAATGAGTTATGTTTTTGATATACCAGTCCTATACATGGGAATATCTTCTTCTGCTCTATATCATGTATTTTTAAGTGTATGTTTTGATGATGAAAATGTTTACTTTTTCATTTTATCAATTTTATCCCATTTATCATTTTTTCTCTTATTGTTCATGCTTTTGTGTCCTATCAGAACCAAACAAAAAAGAAATAAGTAAACTTGGCTTATTTTAAGATTGTGACTGTTTTCTATTTTTTTCACATAAATTCTATAATTTTAGCTCTTGAATTCATGTCTACAATCCCTTTTGTTTTATTTTTGTATTTTGTATATATCTGTGTATATATTTATATACACATGCACATGTATAAAATACTTAGATACATGCTTAGTATATACATAAACACTTAGACATGTAATATTAACCCCATATAACTATTTCTGTAGCTATCTGAATATGAATTAAGCTAAAGTTCATACTGATATCTTTGATAGTAATTCAGTACCACAGTATTCATTCTAGCTTTCCTTTCTTTCTTACCTGTAACTTCCCTCTTTGAGAATGAGAAACCTGGAAAACCTGGTTGTTACCATCCCACACCCATATACTTACTTGTTCAACATAAGTATACATGTAAAGCAGTTTCATAATTTTTTAACCAGTACTTAAGAAACATATTAATAAATGCAACATGTGTGCCCTGTTTTAATATGGATTTATACAAATAGTGAAAAATACATATATGAGAATGTTTGATCACTGATATTTCATGCTAGTAAAGCATTGTTTTTTTTCCCTCTTTTTGTGATATTGTGGTGATATTTTGTAAAATGAGGCCTTCTTATTTTCCAGAGAGTATCTGAGATAATTGTTAATTCTTATTCTTTCCTCTTTTGCATGGATTTTTCTACAGTGAAAGGTAAAATTATATTTGACATTCATACAAACAAATAGTATGTATGTGTTTGTATACAACAGACATACTTACCGCAAGAAAGAAAGAAATAGCAGCTAGACAGTAATCCATTCACTACCTTTATTGGGAGGGCACTCCCAAGAAAGCAAAAAGAAGTGAGGTAAGCAGTTCTAGTCTTCATGTCAATCAGATCTCTGGGAAAACATATTAACACTGTTCACAAAAATATATATGTATTTGCTCTGAGTAAGACATAGTATCGACAGGATGTCCTTGGCAATATGTAGTTGGCTAAAGGTAGGCTGAACAATTGTCTTAGTTTATCCAGAACGGTTTTGGTTTTAGCACTGGAAGTCCATTCTCACAGTATATTCCCTCACTGGGATTTTAAAAGGTGCAATTTGGGAGGATGGCTACAGAGAATTGAGGGGAAGGTATAAAACACATACAGTAACCCCAAAAATAGGAGCCAAAAGAACACTTCTAGAATCAAACAGATAGGGCATAGATTATCTACCTTCCATAGTCACTGTTGTTGTTTTGTGCCACAGCAGTTGTTGCTGGCAATCACAATTTGTGGCTAACAATAACGGATCATTATCATGGGCATCATTCTGAGCAATGTGACTAAGTGCACAACTTGAGTGAATTGTTATCATGAATGTTAACAGTTCCTGACTTTGCCGGTAATTAAATGTTATGTTATTGAGGTAGTACTAGTTCAGGATTTTTAATATAGTGACCATGTTTCGTGAGAGTTCAGGTAATAAAAATGAGAAAAAATACCAACGACAGCATGACACAGACATTACCACAAATGAAGGCTAAATAAATCTGTTACTTTTATGAATGTTCACATGCTACTGGGTTAGAAAGGTATAATCAAGATAGTTTGTATTACACAATATGCAGAAAGCAATTTGAGAGGTCGCTATGGTAATAGAAGAGGCTATAGAAGTACACATGATTCTCACAGGTCTAGGATGATACAGGTAGGTACTTCCAAACCAAACAAAGGTTTTCGTCTACCAAACAGACACTCATGCTCAGTCACAAATAATATTAGCTGAATTAATTTGTATGTACCACACAAACAACCATACATTATCCTGGTGTTTCCTTGATTGCTCTATAAATCTGAGTAAAGTAACATTTCTGGATTCAGTGGTTAAAACTACAGGAGAAAAAAGAGAAATTTTTGATAAATGTGTTGGTCCCTTCCAACATGCAGCTGATTATCTGATTATGTGAGTTTATTAATGATTATACTTTCCACAATATATCAGGTGATGTGTTGGATCACAGCAACAACACAACTTGTCTCAGCTCTTACATATTTTGTTTCAAAAAATGCACTTTCATATCATCTATTCACATGAAAATTTTAATAAAACTACAGAAAACATAAACATTATTAATACTGTATCCAAATACACACTAGACTTGCCAATCAATGTGCACGTTCAATACACAGTTTTATCTACTTATAGAGTTCTTAATAAAGAAAATAAAAAGTTTGTACTTACTAAATATCCTCCAAACCTCATAGCCTAAGCTGTAAGGGTATAGTTTGTGTACCAGTGATATTGACTATGTCATACTAACATTTTTGGTTTCCTCGAAACTTGCAGACTCATTGATTGAGATTTTTTGCATTATAAAATGTAAGGAGATAAATTTTCTAGACATGTGCTTACAGGATTGATTGCTAGCATTGTGGCTGGACACAGAGAAAATATTATAGTGATGGCCTGGTATGAAACACCATTTTCAAAGTATCGGGCAAGAAGAATATCCTTCTCTAATTTGGAAACATACTGAGAATGTGAGTGGAGAAAAAGGATCTCTACAAAACACACATTTAAATGCTATTTCTTCAAAACTATTTCATGATCTTTGAAGTAGCCTTTAAGAGTATAGAAAAGGATGAACTGATTGCACCTGAGTGTCTGGTGTTAATATAGGTCACAACAAAACTCACACACTAATAAAAAAAAAAAAAGACTAATTTCTTGGAAAATAAGACTCTTCAGAACACATATATATTACTAGAAAAGGGCAGCCAAGTTAAACAGGGTTTTCTCAACTTCTTTATTAAAATTGTAACTTATTTAGAATACAACCTCATTTTCAAGAGTTCAAATTACTTCTCTGCTTCAAAACACATTTCACTGATAAAGAGAGGCTTAGCTTATGAAAACATTCAATATGCATTGTAGTGTGTGAAAATAGTGGGCATTTTAAATAGAATAGCCTCTTATGATTAGAAACAAAGAACATGATTAACAAACAGCTGATCTACCAAAACAAGCCAGTAGATAGAATGTAGATAGACATTTTCACAGAGAAGGGAAGTGATTCCTGCAAGCCTAACCTCCTGTTGTGGTTAAGTAAAATCTTAAGTATTCCATTCTCAAATGACTTTGTTGAGAGAGTATTTAGTCTGAAATCATCACATTGGACTGAAACCAGGAATCAGTGTACCATGAGCTTGATTAAGAGCAGAGCTACAAGTCAAAATGAATTTTACATTTGAGTGAATTCATTATATAAGAGAAAAGTGTCCTAAATGATTCAGGAAGTTTAGAGAAGTATTATAAAAGGAAACAGAAGGAACAAAAACAGCTTGCTGTATCAAAGGACAGAAAGAAATACATTACTGTGGTTTGATATTAAATATAGCTAATATTTGTTTAATTAGTCCTGTAGTATTTACGGATTTTTTTCCCATTTTTAACAGAATTTACTTTTTTTCAAGAGCAGTTTTAGGTTCACAGGAAAATTGAGAAGAAGGTACAGAGAATTCCCACAAACCCATTGTCCCCACACAGTCATAGCCTCTCCCACTGTTAACATCCCCCCACTAGAGCAGTATCTTTGTTACACATGCTGAGTCTACATCGACACATCATTATTAACTAAAGTCCCTTATTTTACGTTAGGATTCACTCTTGGTGCTGTACATTCTATGGGTTTGGAAAAATGCTTCTTGGCATGTATTCACCATTATAGTATACTGGTGCCTTATTATCCCGTGCCTTAATAATCTGTGGTCCACCCATTCATCCCTCCTTCCACCCAAATACCTGGCTACCACTGATCTCCCCCCTCCCAGGTTTTTATCATTATCACTACTGTTATTTAGTTTCTTATTTTAAAAGTGTGTTTTTGTTGTTGTTGTTGTTTTTAGAGCAGATTTGGATTTACAAAAAAAATTCAGAGGGAAGCAGAGATTTCCCATAAATTCTGGTCCCAGCACATGCATACCCACCCCCGTTTATGAACATGTCCTCCAGAATAATACATTTTTTATCATGCATGAACCCACACTGACAAGTCATAACCATCAAAGTCCACAATTTACCATAAAATTCACTGTTGATGTTATAAATCCTGTGGGTTTGGACAAATGTATAATGACAGTTATCTGTCATTATAATATCATACAGAGGCTTTTTTTTTTTTAATTCTACTGCCCTAAAAATATTCTGTGTTCTACCTATTCATCTCCTTTCACCGGGCCCTAGCAACTGTCTCCATAGTTTTTCCTTTTCTAGAGTGTTATATAGTTGGAATCAAATAGTACACAGCCTTTTGGATTGGCTTATTTCACTTAGTAATATGCTTTTAAGTTTCATTTGTATCTTTTCATGGCTTGACAGCTTAGTTCTCCTTACAAGTGAATAATATCCCACTGTCTGGCTCTACCACAGTCTATTTATCCATTTACCTACTGAAGAATATCTTGGTTGCTTCTAAGTTTTAGGAATTAGGAATAAAGCAGCTATAAACATATTTGTGCAGGTTTTTGTGTGGACATGTTTTAACTCCTTTGGCTAAACATCAGGAAGTGCAATTGCTAGACCATATTATAAGAGTATGTTTAGTTTTGTAAGAAACTGCTAAACTGTCTTCCACAGTGGCTATACCATTTTGCATTTTCCCAATAGCAATGCATGAGAGTTCCTGTTGCTCCACATCTTTGCCTGCATTTGGTGTCATCAGTGTTCCAGATTTTGAGCATTCTACTAAGTAGGTAGCTGTATCTTACTGCACTCAATGCAGTATATATACTGGAATGGAAATTAAATAATTTCCACTTCCTTGATGACATATGATGTAAAACATCTTTTTAAACTCTTATTTCCCATTTGTGTGGTTTTTTTTTGTGAGCTGTGTCTTAAGGTTTTTGGATCATTTTTGGTTGTTAATTTTCTTATTGCTGAGTTTTAAAAGTTCTTTGTTTATTTTGGAAAGCAGTCCTTTATCAGATGTCTTTTGTAAATATTTTGTCCCACTATCAGTCTATTTATTGTCTCCATTGTATGTTCTTTTTGGGAAAAAAAAAGAGTTATATATCTTAAGAATACCCAATAATATAGATAATATAAATTTATAAATATAAATTTAAATATCTAAGGAAGAGTTTTAAAGAGTTTAAAAACAGTCAGACGGGAGGAATTGTTGACAATCACCTTTGTTGACAAGCTACCTCTGTGTCCTATGCTCCAGTGTTTTGACATTCCCAGGCATATCGCTAACAAAAATACATGGATTTCTGTGCATGTACACGTGTGTAACAGCAATTTTTATAAGAGATCAAAGCTGGAAACAATCTAAACTAGGGGAAAAAAGATATTTAATAGTAAAACCATAGGATCTATGGATCCTAGAGCTCCCTAGAGAACACTGAGTAACCCCAAATTCTTTAGAGTATAAAACAGAGGTTTCATAACTGAAATTCTTCCTGCTATGTGAGATAAGCCTGTATACCTCAAATATCTCCTGCACTCTTAGAGCTCAAAACATGTCCTAAGCAGAAAGGAAGGAACTGGGAAGCTTCCCCTGTTGCATTCAATTTCTTTGTATCACTTGATTGTCTACATGCTTGAAATAACTGGAAAATATTAAAAATGCAGAAGATCTAATTTGCATGGATTTTACAATACAATCTTGTGTGTTAACTCAATTATTATATAATTATACACACAACATATAAGTAGGCATGTATTATATATTATTATATACAAACTGTATATAATCATATATTTATGTACACAAAAATGTATATCTTATTTTATACTAAAAATCGAATTAATGACTGTTTTCTTACAAAACATATTGAAATCTTCTATCCATCAAATAATGGATGGTTACAGGGATTATTTAGAATCTTATGAGAAATAACTTGCAGCATAATAAAAATGAAAACCAATGAATATAATTTTTCCTAGTATAATATAAACTTAATACAATGGCTTTTGCATCAAAGTGGAATTTCAATTCTGAATCTGCCATCCTGAACTTTGTCTTAACCTGTTTGCCCAAGTGACCCCTGAATGTAAGATGGAAATACTACTACTACTTAAGTATTTGGTGTGATCATTAAATTACATAAAGAAAAATACTTAGAACAGAGACTAGAACTAAGTTTTGGTATTAGCCATGTTTTGTTAACTAGACTTGAGCAACATGAAAATCTTTAAGTTTATAAAACTGTAAAAGCCAATGTGTGATTCATGACCCCAGTGGCCACAGTAATCATGGTAGTATGTGAGACTGAACTCTCTCTCACTGAGCTTCTGGGTGAACAAACTGAGCAAAGCTCCCTGGTAGCTAGCAGTGGATATATAGTCTGACATAAAAATCAAATTTTTATACTGTCAAACCACTAAGATGGTGGTTTGTTACTATAGCATTACCTCACTACATTGGCCTATAGGAAGTGAAATGTTATTTGAATAGAGCTAGTACTAAAGTCTTATACAATAACCACGTTATTGTACAGTTTGGAGAATTTCTAATATAATAGAGCTGTGAGAAGAGGTTGACTGAAAAACGTTTCATGAAAAAAATAGGAAAAATAAAATTTTGTTTGTGGGATCTTAAGAAGAGTCAAGAATTGTGTAAGACTGATGAATCATAGGCCTGTACCCAGAAATAAATAATACATTGTATGTTAATAAAAAAAAGAAAAGAAAAAAAGAGTCAAAGAAAACACTAAAATATTATTTCAAAACAATAAGAAATGGTGAAGTGATTCATGAAAAAGGCAGAGATAGGTATAATTTTTAGGTAGAAGATGATTTATATGTACAACATAGAACCATCACTAGCTTCATTAAGGGATTAAGAGATTAAAAGAAGCACACAAAAAAATAATTCCTCTAGGACAGGTACTTGGAAAATGCCCAGATTTACAGTGCTTAACTCTCAAAGACAAAAAGCTGTATTAGAGGAAATAGTAAGTGAAAATACAAATATGTATTTTATTGTTCCATACAGTTTATTTTTATTTCTTGTTTTAATCAAATTTTCAAATTCAGCATTCTGTACCAGTTGTGCCAGTTACTAAAATAAACACAAAATCAGAAACAAACTTTTCGATGACATATAAGGAACAATAAATTTTTGTTACCATTTTGTTCTTAACTTTCTACCATTCCATGATTGCATTTCCTTACTGTGAAATCACAAACATGTAATTTGTGTTAACAAACATGTAATTTGTGTTAAATTTGTGTTAACTTGTGTTAAATATGCATTTATTTATATCTCAACTGATAAATACCTATAGTGATAGGAAGTCTGTATTGCTCATATTTTTCAATACATATCAATAATCATTTTTAAATAAATAAAACTGGAAAAAGATTATATTCCAATTTTTCAGTACAACTGACCACTAATTATGGCACAGTACAAAAACAGAAAACACACAATCTCTTTTCTCAAAGAATTTAGAGCAAACTAGGATATACACAATACTTACACAAATATTAACATTAAAGCCACTTAGGAAATAGAACAATTAATTAATAGTAGTTAACTGCAAAGAGAAAAATGCATAAATAAACAATCATAGTTAATTGGATAAAGCTGAGAAATATTCTCAGAAAAGGATTTTGGTTGAATCTTAAAATTTTGTTGTTTTAAATTATATTTTATACATACAAACACAGAGTGAAAGAGTGAGAGAGAGGACTATCAGGAGACTCTGAAAGGCATATACATATAATAGAGGAATCTATTCTGTCTTCTTTCTTCAGCATCTCTTAACAATTACACACAATGCCTTTTTTCCATATTATATTGACTCTTTGTTTTCATCTTACTAGGTTCTAAAATTTAAGGTCATGGGCTTTTCATAAAAGCCGTACAGTAGTTGAACTAAAGCAGCTGATGAAACAGATTGGAGAGACCATTTTGACTACCACAGACCAAAACAGACTAGTGTGGCACTGTTCCAAAATGAGAAATGAACTGAAACCAAATACTTAGATGACATGTGTATAGAGAATTTAACATGAGCCATTAAGGTACTCCTGTCCATTTTGAATTCATGGGCGAAATATTACAAGATTACTTCTTTTTCTGTAATGTACAAATGGTTCCCCAAATGGGAAAAAAAAAAAAAAACTATCCAGAAGGGAACTGATACTCTAAAATAGCTGGTATGGCAATCAAAGTATTTTTATCTACTTAAATAGTCTGCATTTGAAATGGGGAAAGACTGTAAATTTCCTTAAAATTTTTAGCTTAGTAGAAAATAGAATAGGAAGTATAACAACAAAAACAGCATTCTTAGACAAGTCTATAATCTTTCTCAATATTTTATAACAGCATTGATATTTGTAGAATGCTGAGCAGTAATTTAAGTCTCAAAAGGAATAAAAATACTTTGCAAATTTAAATGCATTTATTCAGGGACCACTATAACCACCACAAAAATAGCTGTTGGATTTCACCCCAAGGTCATTACAAATCAAAGTGCAAAATAATTTTAAAAGATAGTGAAAAGATGGATAAAAACACTAAAAGTAATAATTGCCGCATAGAGAAGTTAAGTAGTCAAAACATAGCCATCTGAGAATCAGTAATTTGAACAGGACTCTGAGATGGAAATTCCTGTACTTCTTCATTAAGTGTGAAATATGTTACATTTTGTGTGATCAATGGATGAGGTTTTTTAGCTTCAGTTGAAGCTTTCTGCTTCGTTTAACTCCTTTGACACAGATAAAACAGAATGGCAAATAAAAAGCTAATTGTGTATTATATTGTAGAGATGAAAAGAATACATATTTCACAAAAAGTTTAGTTACAATCTATGTTATGTTATGTTATGTTATGTTATGTTATGTTATGTTATGTTATGTTATGTTATGGAAGCCAGTTGGATGACAACTGTTTTATTATTTACTTGTTCATCCATCCATCCATCCCTCCATGGGTTTGACTAATATTAGGATATTTTCGATGTCTAAATTAGGTTCGGTAGGAAGGAAGGTAGTGGTGAAAGTGGATATGGTTTCACTGTGGTTTTAAGGATCTTAGGTAGTTTAGAAAGAAACTATAGGAAACATTTTAGATGGTAGGATGAATTTGACACAATACAAAGTATCCAAGATTCTGCTTCGAGATGGTCAGGGAATGTTAGGAGGGACCTGAGATTATGAGATATTAGTTTGATCTCTGTTATTTCCTTAATACTGATACTCCCAGGAAAACCACATCTATTTCATCAGAAAGATACATATCTACCTATTTATTACTACTGCAAGAAAAACTTCTAACTTCCTGAATAGTTTGTTGTTTCATTAAAGCTTAATTTAAACACACAGAACATAAAAAGCAGCTGCTGGATAGTAGTAAAACATCCCTGGGAGAACTCAGAGAGCAACAGTGAGCAGAGTTAGAAGTAACAGACTAGAAATTCAAAGGTGACACTAGAAAGCCTAGATTTCGCTCCCTGATAAATTTATCTTAAGCAAAGTAACTATATGAAATTAAATGTTGGGTAGCCACATTCTGCGAGCTTGCAACTCAAAAAGATGCATGAAATTAAAAGCCCTGAAAACATCTGGCTCCATTGTTCTCTCATGAAAAACTATACTTATAAATTTAGCATATAAGTAGGTTCTTTTAAAAGTTTAAGACTTTGGAGACTATTTCTTAGGGATTTTTTATCCTTTCCAAATTGTTACTGTTGTTGCATCCTATTGGACTCTAGATGATATGCTTAGGTCTTTGAGGTTTTCATATACTTTTTTAAAAGACTTTATTTATTTATTTGACAGAGATCCCAGGTAGGCAGAGAGGCAGGCAGAGAGAGAGGAGGAAGCAGGCTCCCTGCTGAGCAGAGAGCCGGATGCAGGGCTCAATCCCAGGACCCTGAGATCATGACCCGAGCTGAAGGCAGAGGCTTTAACTCACTAAGCCACCCAGGCACCCCCATATACTTTTTTAAAGATTGATTGATTGGTTTGAGAGAGAGAGACAGAACATGTGCCCTGGGCACAAGCAGGAGTAGAGGCAGAGGGAGAGGAAGAAGCAGACTTCCAAGCAGACTCCCTGCTGAGCAGGAAGTCTGAGCCAGGACTTGATTCTAGGACCCTGAGATCAAGACCTGAACTGAAGTTAGATGCTTAACTGACTGAGCCACCCACTCACCCCTCAGGTTTTCATATTTTTAAAAATCATTTTTCTTTGTATTGCTTTCTAAATGATCTTAGTTTCACTTCTGCTTCATTTTGGTATACAAAGGAAATCTGGAAATATGTTTATTAATTTCACAAGTTGTATTGATTCTTGGGTCACATTTGTGTTTGCATTTGGATCAGAAAACACAGTTGGTAAAATATCAACTTTTTGGCATATTTAGTAATTTTTCTTCTGCCTGCCAGTACACAATTGGCTTTTTGATTTTTTTCATCATGTATATTTAAATAAATTATATAGGATAATAGGTATTATTCAATTCTCCAATATTCTGATTTTTTCTGTTAAGCCAATCCACTTCTGAATGAGAGAGACTTAGCTTTCCCTCTGTAAGTACATATTTAGCAAGTTATCATTGTATTTTTATTGGTTTTTATCTTGCATATTTTCATTGCTTTTTTTGTAAGATGAGTCCTTTGTTATTTTATAATGTCACCTATTATATAGCTTTACAATTTTAACATTAATTACAAATTACATCCTATAAATATTATAATTTGTGATTTTGGAGCAAATTTTCAATTTTCTACTTTATATTCAAATTTTATTGGGTCTTACAAACTGATTCTAGTTTTGCTTTTATACTGCTTTTATTTCTTTTAATAAGCTATTATTGATCTTGCTTCACTTTCCAGATTTTAGCATTCATTACTTTAAGAACTTAGATGACAGTCTTATATTTTTTTTCCTTGAAATTTTTTTTAATCTTGTCATAATGTATGGTATTCTCTTTATCTTTAGAATTTAGGATTTTTAAAGAATATATCCGGGCTTTTCTATATTCAAACTCAATAAACTTTTCCACAGTGAAAATTCATTCTCTTCTATTAAAATATGTCTTCTGTGATTCATTTCATCAACACTGTCTTCTGTAGAACTTCTGTACTTATGTGTAGAGCCAACTGGATCTATGTTCTAAGTCTCTTTTTTGCTTTAGCATTTTCATTCTTTTCTATTGTTGTTTGTGTTGAGAGAATTCTTGATTTTTGTCATCTAATACTTTCCAAAAAGGATAACAAATTGGGGCACCTGGGTGGCTCAGTTGATTAAGCTTCTGCCTTCAGTTCAGGTCATGATCTCAAGGTCCTGGGATCGAGCTCCCCATTGGGCTCTCTGCTCAGTGGGGAGCCTGCTTCTCCCTCTCTCTCTACCTGCCTCTCTGCCTACTTGTGATTTCTCTCTCTGTCGAGTAAATGAATAAAATCTTAAAAAAAAAGATAAATTAAACTGAAATTTCCTTTGATGTTCACAGCTTTGAGATCCAGAAAATCTATAAACTGCAATTTAATGACAATATATAGTTTCAAGCACTTTAAACGGTAAGAAAACTCTAAACCACATATTATATTCTTTAAAAAAGCATTTACAGAAGATGGTTGTGCTTTTTAAAAAAATTATTACTGAAGTATAGTTGACATTCAGGGTTATATTAGTTTTAAGTATACAACACAGTGATTTGACAATTCTACACATCATGCAACGATTACAATAAGGGTAGTTAACCATCTGTCACCATACAACATTATTATAATATTAATGATTATGTTCCCTATACTCTGCTTTTCAACCTCATGACTTATTTATTTTATAACTTGAAGTTTGTACCCCTTTATCCTCTTCATCTATTTTGCCAATCCTCCTTCCCACCTCCCATTGGGCAACCACATTTTTTCTCTGTATTTATGAGCCCGTTTCTGTCTTTGTTGTGTTTCTTAGCTTTCACACATAAATGCAATTATATAGTATGTCTTTCTTTGTCACTTTTACTTTAATTAGCATAATACCACCTAGGTCTATCCGTACTGTCGCAAATGGCAAAAATCTCAACTTTTTTTATGGCTCAGTAATATTCTATTGTATAGAAATACATGCACACACACAAATACACACATACACATCTTTACCTATTCATCTATCAATGGGCACTTAGGTTGCTTCCATGTCTTTTCTACTGTAAATACCACTACAGTGAACATAAAAAGGTACATGTATCTCTTCAAGTTGGTGTTCTCATTTTCTTTAGATAAATACCCAGCAGTGGAATTCCTGGATCATATGGTAGTTCTATTTTCAATTTTTTTTGAGGAACCTCCACACTGTTTTCCGTAGTGGTTGCATCATTTCACTTTCTTACCAATAACGCACAAGGGTTCCCTTTTTTAAAAAAAATTCATTTATTTTTGCAAGAGTGAGAGCATGAGCTGGGGGTCAGGGGTAGGGGCAGAGGGAGAAGCAGACTCCCTGTGGAGCAGGTAGTCCAATGAGGGACTCAATCTCAGGACCCTGGGTTTATGACCTGAACCAAGGCAGACGCTTAGCTGACTGAGGTACCCAGATGCCCAGGTTCCCTTTTCTATACAGCCTCACCAACACTAGTTATTTCTTCTTTTTGATACTAGCCATTCTGACTGGTGTGAGCTGATATCTCACTGTAGTTTTGATCCGTATTTCCTTGACAGTTAGTAATGTTGAGCATCTTTTCATATGCTGGCCATCCATATGTCTTCTTAGGAAAAATGTCTATTAAGGTTATTTGCCTATTTTGTCATTGGATTATTTCAGTTTTTTTAGTGTTTAGTTATATGATTTCTTTTCATGTTTTGGATATTTTTATATTTATAAAATATAAAATTATAAAATAAATATAATTTATTTTATAAATTTATAAAACATTTTTTAGTGTTTAGTTATATGATTTCTTTTCATGTTTTGGATATTAACCCCTTACCAGATGCATGTTTTGCAAATATCTTTTCATATTCAGCATGCTGCCTTTTCATTTTGTTTATAGTTTCCTCTACTGTACAAAAGCTTTTTATTTCGATGTAGTCCCAATAGGTTATTTTTGCATTTTTTTCCTTTGCCTGAAGAGACATATCCACAAAAATGTGGATGTCCAAGAGATTGCTGCCTATGTTTTCTTTATGAAGTTTTATGGTTTCAAGTCTCACATTTAGGTCCTTAATTCATTTGGAGCTTATTTTTGTGTATAGTGTGAGAAAGTGGTAGAGTTTCATTCTTTTGCATGTAGCTGCCCAGCTTTCCCAGCACAATTTACTGAAGAAATGGTCTTTTTCCCATTATTTTTTTTTTGTCTCCTCTGGCATAGATTAACTGACCATTTATTTATTTATAATTTAAATTCAATTAACTTACATATAGTATATTATAAGGCTTAGGGGTAGAGTTCAGTGATTCATCAGTCTTCTATAATACCCAGCGCTCATTATATCAGGTGCCCGCCTTAATGTCCATCACCCAGTTACCCCAACCCCCTATACTACTCCCATCCAGCAACCCTCAGTTTGTTTCCTATGATTAAGAGTCTCTTATGGTTTGTCTTCCTCTCTGATTTTTGTCTTATTTTATTTTTTCCTCCATTTTCCTATGATCCTCTCTGTTTTCTTTCTTAAATTCCACATATGAGTGAAATCCTCATATGATAACCGTTTCTCTCTGACTTTCACTTAGCATTAATACCCTCTAGTTTCATCTACATCATTGCAAATGGCGAGATTTCATTTTTTTGATGGCTGGGTAGTATTCCATTGTGTATATATACCACATCTTCTTTATCCATTCATCTGTCGATGGACATCTGAGTCTTTCCATATTTTGGTTAATTGACCATTTAAGCCTGGATTTATTGCTGGGCTCTCTATCCTGTTCCATTGCTCTATGTTTATTTTTATACCAGTACCATACTATTTCAACTGCTTTACCTTTGTATTGTATCTTGAAACCTGGGGTTATGATACCTCCAGCTTTGTTATTTTTCAAGAATGCTATGGCTATTAAGGGGTCTTTTGTAGTTCCGTACAAATTTTAGGATTATTTGTTCTAGTTAATTTGTTTTAATTAATTTTGTTTTCATATCCTGTTAGTATCTCTGAATCTATTTTGGAATGTTATGTGTGTTCCTGGGATATAAATCCCAGAAGGAAATTTATACTCCTAATTTTGACCACAGGATGCTGGTGAAGCTTTAAGCAAGTTCACCTCTACTTTGTCAGTCAGTACTGTAGGCCCTCTGGTTCATCAGGTCACCAAGAGAAAGGTGTACTCAATCTTCTTTAGTTGAGTCTATATGAGCTATTCTCATCCCATAGTAATAGCAAGGATAAGAAAACATTTTAGCATTGTCACTGACTCAAGGTTCAATATGGTCTCTCTCATTTTATGAATATTTTCTCTTGCTGCTTGATTAATACACTGAACATATTTTTATCTTGATTATTCATCCTGATGTACTTTTCTTTCTGTTTTTCCTTCTCTTTCTCCTTTTCCCTCACCTTCTTTTAATGCTTCATACTCTCTACACTTAGGAGAAAACTGGAAGTTTATGTGTAAAATTTGCATGGGTTGGATTTTCCTTATAAAAGAACAGGAATTATGAAAGAAGTTATGATGAGAAAAAGTGAGTACTGCATTAGGTATTGCAAAGGGAATTTACTCCCTTTTCTTATGAACTATAGTTCAAATTACAAAAAACGAGTTCTTGCTAAAATTACTAAATCTTACAAAATAATGCTGTAACCTTATAAAGAAAAAAAAGAATAAAGACTAAGAGAGCTGTCAAGTACAGCCTAGAATAAATAAACTTTGCATTATATTACTCGCTACTAAAACAAAAAGACACATTGCTTACCACAAATAAAATGAAAAAAGATACTTTAAATTCTGGATGTTGTTTAACTTCCAAGACAAATACTGGTTGGAACACTAGATTCTCATTCTGTATTTCTATTTTTCAGCCTCTAATATCTTTAAGGGCAAAATTTTAAAACTGTAATGGTTTGCTTATTATTACTGTTTCTGCTGTTGTTATTCTGTTTAATGCCTTTACTTGACTAGGGTAACAGTCCTTTTATACCCTCAGATACTTAAGAGTTTTATTTGAATTCCATTTTACTTAGACTATACTCAGTGGATGCTATATATCCCTTCTGTACCTAACTATCTTTACAGAGAAGATGAAATGATTACTTTCCTATAAAATTTCATGGCGAGGTAAAAGGTTCTATAAAAATACATTTCAATAGAATCCTTACAGGATGTTTAAAATAGAGGCTATTTTTTTTTTCTCCTCTGTATGGTACCTATATAATATCTTGTTATGACTATCCTAGATTTTTGAGAAAATTTATTGTATTCTTGAAAAGACAAATGTAATATAAATTGTTTTATAAATGTAATTTACAAGTTGGAAACAAAACTTCAAATATTACAATATGTCACAATTTTTTCCCTCACTATTAAAATAATTTTATTTCCTTTTTTAAAGGAGAAATAAAAGGGGCACCAGGGTGGCTGAGTGGGTTAAAGCCTCTGCTTTCAGCTCAGGTCATGATCCCAGGGTCTGGGGATCGAGCCCCACATCAGGCTCTCTGCTCAGTGGGAGTCTGCTTCCTCCTCTCCCTCTGCCTGCCTCTCTGCCTACTTGTCATCTCTGTCAAATAAATAAATAAATAAAATCTTTAAAGGAGAAATAAAAGCTTTAAAAATTCAGTAAGAAATATTAGTTCAAGATGGTGGTCTGGAAATTACACTTAAAGTTGTTTCCTTCCTAAAATACTTCTAAAATTACAGTAAACAGTTATAGAATAGAATGGGGAATTCAGAAAAAACTTTGAGAATACTGTAAAATTACCTTGTCTTTGTCACGCTGCTATAACAAAAATACCACAGACAGAGTAGCTTATAAACAACAAACTATTTCTCACTTGTGGAGGCTGGGAAATCCAAGATCATGTCACCAACAGATTCATTCTAATGGGGATTCCCTGTTACTGTTCCCCTGTAACTTCACATGATGGAAGGGACAAGGGATCTTTCTAGATCTCTTTTATAGGGACACTAGTTCCATTTATAAGGTCCCAGACCTAATATCCTAATGACTTCCCAAAGGCCTCATTTCCTAACACAATCACTTTGGGGTTAGGTGTCAACATATTACTTTGGTGGGGAGACACAATCATTCATACCATACCATACTGAACAAGGTTTTTAAAATAAATCTCTATATAATATAAAGTAGATGAGGTTGAGGAAACAAATAAAGTAGAGAAAACTGCAAAAACAATATAAGCAAAGAAAAATCTCCAATAGGCGTAAAATTATTCTGCTCAGTGAACCCAAGTATGTTTAGAGTTACCAGGCACAGAATATTGTGTTCTACAGACTGGCTGGTGGAGTGTGATTTTCTCATTAAAAATACAGTGGATATTCTTAAAAAAAAAAAAAAAAAAAAAAAAAAGTGAAGATCCACTAGGGAATAGAAGAGGCTCTAAGTATAAAGTTCAGTACTTCAGAATAAATCTTGTCTAATTTGGTTTTAGAGGAGGTGACAGCCTATTGCAACATCTCCATTTATGTGCCTTTTCTGAAATATATATATATGAATGGCTTCAATGTAGGTCTCACATTCCAAGAAGACTGAGCAAATCTAACAGATGACAGTGAAAAAGGAAAAATAAGGTGCTATATACAACTGATAAATTATTGAACACCACATCTGAAACTAATGATGTACTATATGTTGGCTAATTGAATTTAAACTAAAAAAGAAAAAGAAGAAATAATTTTGAAAATATAATAAAATATTTTTAAAATTCTAAGGGTGCCTGAGTGTCTCAGTTGGTTAAGTGCCTGCCTTGAGCTCAGGTCATGACACCAGGGTGCTGGGATCGAGCTCCACATTAGGCTTCCTGCTCAGCAGAGAGCCTGCTTCTTCTTCTCCCTAGGCTGCTCCCCTTGGTTGTGCTTGCTTGCTCTCTGTCAACTAAGTAAATAAAATCTTAAAAAAACTTTAAAATTCTCATCAAAATTTTTAGATTAGAGAAGATAGCACAACTTATTTTATTTTTTTAGCAGTTAATTTATTTTAAAAAGAAATGAATGTATATTCTATTGAAAAAATGGGAACTCACCCTTTTTCTTTTCTTACATTTATCCCAACATAAAGTTTAGTTTTGAAGTTTAAAATCAGTGCATTCTTTTTCTCAGCTATACTGACATTTTTATAGTATATATGGTAGCTCTGTATCAGAGCTAAAACAAAAGTTGGGGCTTTGGGTCTTTTTTTTTTTTTTCTGAATTTTTATTTAAATTTTAGTTAGTTAACATACAATTCAATGTTGGTTTCCAGAGTAGAATTCAGTGATTCATCATTTATATACAACATCCAGTGCTCATCATATCAAGTGCTCTTCAATACCCATAACCCATCTAGCCCATCCCCCCCACAGCTCTCTCTATCACCCCTCAGTTTATTCTCTATATTAAGAGTGATAGCACACTCTGGGGTACCTGGTGGCTCAGTTGGTTAATTGACTGCCTTTGGCTCAGGTCATGAACCCAGCATGCTGGGATTGAGCCCCTCATCAGGCTCCCTGCTCAGTGGTGGGGGGGAGGGGAGTCTGCTTCTTCTTCTTTCTCTCTATTAAAAAAAAAAGTGATAACACAACCTTAAAGCAAGATCAAATTGTTATTCAAAGGCTCAAAGGCAAAAACAAAACAAAACACATCAGTGAAAAGAAGGATTTCTCGAAATCAGAAATATTTTAGTAAGACATCTGGCTTCTGCTCTGGGATAGACAACTAAAAGGATTGTCACTCTTACCCCTATAAAGAAAGAGAGACAGATTAATTTTAAAATTCATGACTTGTTTCAAAGTCAAGAATGGAGAGCTGAGATTGCAAAGCAAAGAACTGGTCTTAGAGCTAAGGAAAGACAGGCACCTGCTGGGAGAGAGGAGGTGAGATTATGTATTTATCTGGGGAAGATATATCAGACATCTTTAAGAAGAATTTAACCAGAAGAGTTAGTGAGTTGATTTAAGCCAAATGTAGCGTGTTTGGCAGTATAAAGTCCCTGGAAGATTACAGAATTTATAAATACTCTTTCGTATTAGGCTAAGTGAATGAAATTAGACATCAAATATTACATATTGTATGATTCTATTATCTATGGTATTCTGGAAAAGGCAAACTACAAGGTTGTAAAATCACTTGGTGTTATGCATTGGGACTTGGGAGCGAGATGTTGATATGAAGAGACTATATTTGGGATGCTGGAACTGTTCTGGATGAAAGTAGTGGTGAATATACAACTCTGAATTTGTCAAAACCCATGGAATTGTATACCACAAAGTGATTTTTAATATATATAAATTAAATAAAAATCTGGATGGTAAGATAGATGAGGTGACAAAATAACTGAATAAATAACTGTCAACACAGTGTTTTGGCTAGGTATTATATGGGTAATAGGTATTATATGGGTAAACATATATAAAGAAATGTATCCAGTATTCCATTCTGGTTGATAAATGTGGTTTTCCTTTGGATATGACTTAGCAAATACAGAAATACTTTACTTTTAAATAGGGCTCAACAAATAGTTTGTATATAATGAAAGCAAGGTTTATCACTATTGGAGAAAAAGTTATAAACAACTAAATGAGAAATACTAAAACAAACCTTGTACTGTGGCCTGAAGTATTGGTACAGACAAATGATAGAAGACAGATGACAGATTACATACATATACATGCACATATAATTACAGATGTGTGTGTATGCAGGAACTGGTAAATACGTATTCCTGTATCTGCACTGAGAGGGTCTAGAAGCAGCAGCAATAAGCACAGATTTTAGTTTCTAAATACAATTTTCCAATAAAAAGATTCACGGCACCTTGGAGAAGTTGTTGACTTTGGGGCTGTGGCAAGAAAAATACAAGATGAGCCTACAAGATCTACTGCTATCAGAGACCAAAGTTACATAATAAAAAATAGATGGGGTCATGTTGAAAGAATACAGGAGCCAACTTGAAAGAGCTCCTAATGGACAAAGCTAGGACAATGAGTAAAAAAAAAATAAGGAATGGAAGAATAGGATTATAACCTCTAAGTAAAATAAATACCTATTACTTCATGCAGCTATAAATAAATAACTGAACAAATAAATGGGAGGAAAGGATATCACTTCCTTATAGAAGAAAGGATGCAGGAGGAGTAAGGAATATAGAAGATCCTCACTAGAACACTACAGTAACAACTGGTGCAAGCAAGACCGAATACATGATAAAAGTAATGAATGTTTAAGCACAGAGGTTATATTCATATTTTCAAAATATCTTCCTGAAATTATTAATTACAAAAGGAATAATAGTGATTATACAATGTAGAAATCTGATAGACACACCCTTCACCAAAGTAATGTAACATCAGTAATATTTATCAATATAACGTAGACACAAATAGGGTACACTGGAAAAGGACTATCAATCCTGTGGTACCCTTTCTCAAAATATATAACCTCAATATACTCATGAACAAATTCCAAGGAAAGATTGAGGGACACTGTACAAAAACTGCTCAAGGTCTTGAAATAAAAGACTGAGGTAATTTCAAAGATTTGAGAAGAATAAAGAGATATTACATGTAAATGTAGGATGAGATCCTGAATTGAATCCTGTAACAGAAGTCTATTAGTAGGAGGAAAAAAAGACAAAATTTGAAAAATGCCACTGTTTAATTAATATCACCGTCCAAAATTAGTTTCTTAGTTTTGATAATGGTCCTCTATTATGTAAGATAAATACTCATAAGGGAAAACTGGGTGAAAGACATAGTGAAACTATCTGTATTATTTTTGCAATTATCCTCTAAGTTAAAATTGTGAGACTATTTTTTTCAAAATTTTAAAGTTTTGTAGGCTAACATTGAGAATATTTTCTTAAACCAACAGCAAAAATCAATGGTATGAAATTTATCACAGAAAACTGATAGATATAAATATGAATCCAAGTAAGTCCAATTATCAGAAACAGTAAAAACAGAGAATAATAAGGGAAATATTAGGTACAAATGTTAGGAATTCAAATAATGTGAACGATTAGATTAAATGTATCCACTAAATGATTCACAAAATAAATGCTCAAATACCTTTTCCTAAACATAGGCAACAGATTTTCAAATCACATCGGTAAAGAAAAGATTACATAAACTTTAAAAAGTAAAAGCACAAAAAAATTACAATAGCAAAAAATAGACAATGCCAGATTCTCATCGAAAATATTGCATAGTACGCAATAAGAGACGTTTCCCTAGAATTTTGACAGAAATTGACTTTGAATCCAGAATTATAGAACTAGGAAAAATAAAAACCAAAAGGCAAAGATTTTTCTGGACTTATAAGGCCTCAGAATATCTATGGTCGTATCTGTCACTTTCAGAAAGATATCGCTTGAACATATGCTCAGCAGAATGAAAAAGGAATCAAAATGAAGACTGAATAGGAATTCACTCTGGAAAAACATTCGAGGGACAAATAGGCAAGGCCTTTAGAAAGCAGTCAGTATTACACAGAACATTAACAAAGTACTACAATAAAGAATCTGTATGTCATCAATGTTGTAAGGGTATTTCATGCATCTTCTGCCAACTCTGAAGTATTTTAGACTCCAGAAAAACAAAAGCTGCATAAATATTACAATCCAAATTGAAGCAAAATGAAAATGTACCTTAAGTTCTATGCAATACATATATTTATTTATTTGAAGAGGGCAAGTGGAAACTTTTGGAGGTGATGGATATGTTTACCAATATGTCACTGATTGTGGTGATGATTTGACAAATGCATTCTTACCTTCAAACTAATAAAGCTGTATATGTGAAACATGTACCACTTTTTTGTAATTCCATCATACTTTAATAGTGATTTTTAAAAAAAGAAAATGTTATGCATTTAACCTAAACCTTATCATTTTATTAATTCTTTCAAAGAACCAGATCCTAGTTTTGTTGATCTGTTCTACTGTTTTTTGGTGTTTTTTTTTTTCCTTTAAATTTCTGAATCATTTATTTCTGCTCTAATCTTTATTATTTTCTTTCTTCTGCTGGATTTAGACTTTATTTGCTGTTCTTTTTTCAGCTTCTTTAGGTGTAAAGTTAGGTTGTCTTTGGACTTTTGCTTCTTGAGGAAGGCCTGTATTGCCATATATTTCCCTCTTATGATCGTTTTTGCTGCATCCCAAAGATTTTGGACTGTCATGTTTTCATTTTCATTTGCTTCCAGGCATTATTTTTCTTCTTTAATTTTCTGGTTAACCCATTCATTCTTTAGTTGGCTGTTCTTTAACTTCCATGTATTTGTGGTCTTCCAAAATTTTTCTTGTGGTTGTCTTCAAGTTTCATAGAGTTGTGGGCTGAAAATATGCATATATGATCTCAATCTTTTTGTATATATTGAGGACTGATTTATGACTAGTACATGATCTATTTTGGCAATGTTCCAGGTGCACTCAAAAAGAATGTGTATTCTGCTGCTTCAGGATGAAATGCTCCAAATGTATCCGTTAAGCCCATCTGGTCTAGCATGTCATTCAAAGCCATTGTTTCCGTGTTGATCTTCTGCTTACATGATCTGTCCATTGCTGTAAGTGGGGTGTTAAAGTCCCCTACTATTACTGTATTATTATCAATCCACATCTTTTCAGAGTTTTATTAATTCATCTATATATCTGGCTGCTCCCAATTTGGGGGTATAAATATTTAAAATTGTTAGATCTTCTTGTTGGACCTCTTTATGATGATATAATGCCCTTCTTCACCTCTTATTACAGATGTTAGCCTAAAATCTAGTTTAAGTATGGCTGTTCCAGCTTTCTTTTGATTCCCATTATCATGATACATGGTTCTCCATTTCCTCACTTTCAATCTAGAGGTGATTTGGGTCTAAAATGAGTCTCTTATAAGCATCATATTGTTGGGTCTTCTTTCTTTATCCATCTTGATACTCTATGTCTTTTGATTAGAGCATTTTGTCCATTTATTGAGTAATTATTGATAGATATGAATTTAGTGCCATTATATTACCTGTAAAGTCACTATTCCTATAAACTATGTTCCTTTTTATTCTTTGTTGCTTTTGGTCTCCCTTTCCCGCTCAAAGGGTCCCATTTGTTATTTCTTACACAGATGGTCTACAGGTCACAAACTCCTTTAGTTTGTCTTGGAAACACTCTCTCTCCTATTCTGACTGACAGCCTCCCTGGATAAAATGTTCTTGGTTGTATATGTTTCCTATTTAGTATATTAAATATATCATTCCCCTCTCTTCTGGCCTGCCAAGTTTCTGTGGATAGACAATGTTATGTGTCTACATTGTAGGTTAAGGACATTTTGTCCCTAGTTGCTTTCAGAATTCTCTCTTTATCTTTGTATTTTGCAAGTTTTACTATGCTATCTCTTGGTGTTGACCTGTTTTGTTGATTTTGAGGAGAGTTCTCTATGACTCTTGGACTTGAATACCTGTTTCCTTACCCAGGCTAGAGTAGTTCTCAGCTATTATTTGTTCAAATAAACTTTCTGCTCCTTTTTCCTGCTCTTCTTCTGAGACTCTTATGATATGGATATTACTGTGCTTCGTGGAATCACTGAGTTCCCTAAGTTTCTATCTGTGAACTAATAGTTTTGTTTCCCTCTTCTTTTCAGTTTCATTATTTTCCATTATTTTCTCTATCACTTATCCACTCTTGTGCTTCTTCCATCCACATTGAGTCAGTTTTGCATTTCAGTTATAGTATTTTTTTATTTCAGCCTCACTGGTTTTTAGGTCTTTTATCTTTGCAGCAAGGGTTTCTTGTGTCTTCTATTCTTTTTTTCAGGCCAACTAGCATTCTTATGACTGTTGTACTAAATTCTTGTTCAGATACATTGCTTATATCTGTTTTGAATATCTCCCCTGGCTATGGTTTCTTGATCTTTCTTTTGGGGAGATTACCTCCATCTTGTCATTATGCCTAGGTTTCTGTCTTTTGTGTGTTATGAAAGTTTGTTATGTTTCCTGCTCCTGAGAGTAATGCTGTAATAAGAAAGGGTCATACACCATCCAGGGCCTGGCACTTTAGGAAGTCTTTCTGATGTATACTGTGTGTACTTTGCTGTTGTATTATGGCTGTTCTTTCCCACAGGTCAGTCCTCTTCAGAGTTCCTCCTTACTTGCAGTGAGTAGTTTTTGGACCTTTAACTGGGTGTGCTTTGATTTGTTAAAATAAGCCCAGAAAGAAAAATCTGATCTAAAAAAGAAAACCACAAACAGGCAAACAGAAAAACTATAAAAAAGAAAACCACAAACAGCAAACAGAAAAACTATAAGCCTGATTCCAAAGAAAAAGAGAAAGATAGAAAGAAAGATTTTTTTTTAAGTTTTTAATTCCAGTGAGTTAATGCAAAGTGTTATATTAGTTTCAGGTGTACAATATAGTAATTCAACACTTCCATCCATTACCCTGAGTTCATCACGACAAATGCACTCTTTAATCCCCATCACCTATTTAACATATCGCCCCAGCAACCTTCCTTCTGCTAAGCATCAGTTTGTTCTCTATAATTAAGAGTTTCTTTCTTGCTTTGTTTCTCTCTTTTTCCTTCTGCTCATTTGTTTTGTTTTTAAATTCCATATTCATTTTTAAAAGTCTTCTTTGGAGTATCTATTTTAAAGAGATAAGAAATAGAGATTTATATGTATTTTTTAAAAGTAAGAGTTAAATACATGAAAAATACTTGAAAATAATTAAGTAACAAAAGGGTGGAAAGGTTACAAAAAGTGTCCTATGACAAAATTCCTCATTATTTCAGAAAAGGATACAAATATAAATATAAATAAATAAACACAAATAATAGGAAATAAATGTAAAGGAAATGGATATAGAAATAGTAGAACATATATAGCAATAGAAAGAGAAATAAATGGTAAACCAAGAAAGGAAAATAAAATATTTTAGAAATATATTGAAGAATCCTATTAAATGGAAACTATTAATTATAAAATTAGGGGAGTGTTACAAAAAGTAATTTTGAGTTAATACTGTAGTGTAATGATTTAAATTTTTTGAAAGATTTATTATTTCAGAGAGTGAGTGAACATATGTGTGCATGTACACACAAAAAGGGGGGGTGGGCAGAGGGAGAAAATCCTCAGACTCCCCACTGAGCTGGGAGGCTGACTCAGGGCTTGATCCCACAACCCATAAAATCATGACTTGTGGTGAAACCCAGAGTCAGGTGCTAAACCACCTGAGCTACCCAGGAGTTCCTTCTTTTCTTTTTTAAATATGCATGTGAATGATTTTGCACATATTTTACTATAAGGATTTATAAAGTATATTCAAATTTTCTTAGGATGAGTTTGAGTTTTCAGTGGAAAAATATAATTTCTCCTAACTATACCATTTATTTTATATCTGATTGAGCTATGGTTTTCTTCTGGAAACAATAATATTGATAGGAATGGCTATAGAACCAGTGTTCCATGTAGAACATTAAAACAGTTGTATGAAATACAGGAAAAATATGATTGTTAGAGGTAAATAGATATAGAAAAACTAAATGGGATTTATCTATAAAATTTTGAATATATTTATGACGAAAGTCTTGTTAGTCTTCAGAGTGATAGTTATTCTGTATCATTAAAAATATTTTCTGGGACACCTGGTTGGCTCAGTTGGTTAAGCATCTGTCTTCAGCTCAGGTCATGATCCCAGGGTCTTGGGATAAAGTCCCGTATCAGGCTCCTTGCTCAGCAGAGAGCCTGCTTCTCCCTCTGCCTGCTGCTCCTCCTGCTTATGTGCACGCTCTCTCTCTTTCTCTCTCTCTGACAAATAAATAAATAAAATCTTTAAAAAAATTTTTTAAAAATTTCCTGAGTTATTTTGCTGTACTTAGTTTTTTATACCTATAATGATTTAGTTTATGCTGACAATGATGTAATATTATTTTTTCATCAGTAACATAAATGAAAAGCAACACAACAAATTTGTTGATCTGTTAATTACTTAAAATTGAATATCTTTTTCAATTGCAGAAGTTAAATAATTAAAATTTAGCACAAAGTAAGGAAAATCTACTGCAGAAAATCAATAACATCACAGATTTCTTTGTGATACTTTGAAGTTCAAGAAGATAAATCTTCTTGATTTAATTTTTGTAAAAATTGAGTAGAACTTATATGATTTTTAAAGGCAAACAGGTTCATGTTATTGTGAAATATATTTTATTTTCATCTCGTCTCAGTTCTCTGAAGGGGGCCTGAAGACAATGACCTAAGGGTAAACAAATCAGAGTACACAGTACAAAGGCAAGATACAAACACACCTTTGATGGGGATATTTTGATTTCAAATATTCCTTGGTAAGTAGTCCTATAAAAGCAAATGGGGATTTTATGAGTAAAGTATGTTACAATGAGTCAAACTCATTTACTTATAAGCTCTTCTGCCTATAAACAGATTAATTTACATATGTGATGAATAAGATAGCATATTATGTAAAATGAAATTCACTTTTTTTGCTCATTCAATTAATACTTATTGAGAGCCTACTAGACAACTAGATTCTGTCCAAAATGCTGACTACATCATTATTGAACAGAACTTCAATAGACTCCATAATCTAATACAGAGAAACACAAAATAAACAGTTAAATAGATAAATGAATTGATTACAGATAAAAAGACAAACAAGTGATATATTTCATAAATATGAAGAAAACAAATTATGTGCTGAAACAGTGAAAAATAAGGGCAAATGTCTATATTGGTGGAAATGATACTTCATTTGAACCATGAACAATGGAATCAAGCTAGTTATATAAGAAATGAGGAAGACTGAGATGAGTAGGAAATGAATTTTGGGTAAAAGTTTTGTATTTTTCACAAAAATGTATTAACAGTTGCATAGAGTCTGTGGGTATATCTGAATTATAAATACTGAGAGGAGCTATAATTAGAATGTTTCTAGTAAGATTTTTCTGAACTTGAAATTCCTTGTTAATTTTTTCTTACTTTGAATACACCCAACCACACCACCAGTTCTCTTTTGTATCCTCTCTTATTCATGGAATATATCTGATTCTAGGACTGCCATTTATTTTATAACAACAGGAGTACAAGGAGCCTTTCATTTTAATCAGGCATTTTTAAAATTTGTTCTGTCAGGACATAGGTTACTGAGATTGAGATGGAAAAGAAAAGAAGCCTCGGTTTTTCTGCTGCCCTAGTAAGGAATTACAGGACAGCAAAACTAAGCAGAGCAAAGTTTTATTAATGTATACTCCAAGGGAGAAGCATGGTTAATCAAGGGATACAAAAGCCCCAGAAACTCTGGGGTGTGGGCTTACATCAATTTTTTCTTTTGGATGGGTCCTAGGGTCACAGCACTTGAGTTACAGGCCTGGATTATATCATAATTAGTCAATTAGGCATGTCCTTTCCCAAGATGTATTCAAAATACCCGAATGAGGTAGGACACCACAATATTATTTCTAGAGACATAGGTCAAATAAGAACAAGTAATTACCTTCTGTACAAGTACAATAAGCACAACAAACTTAACACTTCCTCTGCTGGCATGTCGTTAACCAAAGACCATCTGTTAGATGGGTGGAATGGGATGGTCCCTGAGTGGTTCTCAGTTGGGGCTCTCTGTCAAGATGTTTAAGGTCCCTCCTCCTGTTGCTCATGCCTACCTTCTTGCCTAACAGGTGCAGAAAAATTACTTGATGCTTCAGGTTACTCTTGAGCAACATGGGTTTGAACCGCCTGGGTCCAAAATATGTGGATTTTTTTTTTTTTTAATAAATGTGGTACAGTATTATAAATGTATTTTCCTTATGATTTTCTTAATATTTTCTTTTCTCTAGCTTACATTATTATAAGAATACAGTAAACAGTTAAAACCCAAACTGGAAAAATGGCAGTATTTATTCTCTAGCATTGGTAATTTTAATTATTTAGCTCAGGTCACAAGCAGTGGTCTTCTTTGCCACTTTAAAGGTTTCCTTGCTGATATGAAGGAGGTTCATGTTTACTCAAAATGTTTCAGACAGCGAAAATTTAATTTCATAGTCTTGCAAAAAAAAAGTTGGTACTGGTACTAGGAAAAAAAATAGACCGAAAGCATGGAAATGGAAAAACAAATTTGCATCCTGCCTCTATAATAGGATCATTTACTTCCAAGACATGGCTTTTTGAAATATTTAGACATTACTGACAACATTTCTTGGAAACATATAACACGGCAAAAGTCTAGACATATATATGTATGAACCATCACTTGACCTGTTTTGTTATTACTGTTTTCAAAGCTTTGGGTCCTATGTATGTTGAGTAGTCTATATTTGATAGTTTTTTTTTTCATAGATTCCACTTCCTGTGGATTAACAGTGTGTCTTTTTCAGAAGGTCCACTGTTATTTAATCCAGATTACACAATTTTGAATCCAATCTAAACTGAGAATGTAGAAGATCAAATTTTCCTTTTGATCCTCTAGGACCAGAGATGGTAGCTATGCTTTGTATACAAAATCAAAAAGTAATTCCTAACTGAAAACTGTCATTGCCCTTTATCATCTGAATACACTTCCAGTTTGAAAGATGGAAAAGTAATGGCATGATAGGAGCTGAGAACAGGAATTATTTTAAAATCTGCATTTTAAAATTCATTCATTCTTCAATTAGAGACACAGAGAACCACAGAACTGAAGAGTTCTTCTCAGTGCCACAAAATTAGTTAAGGCAGTTGGAACAAAACTCAATCCAAAGACTTTGGCACCCCATCATGCTTCTTTCCAGATTCTAATCTGTCCCCAGCACAAAGTTTTGTCATTTTTCACATGTCATCAAGGCTCATCATGTTCAAATTTGCATGTACCAGCAAAGTAATTTTTCCGTAAAATGATTTCAAGACACTTTAACAACCTAGCATAAGATAATCTTATGGTAACAATAGTTAATATCCTTTTTCATCACTGAAATCATAAAATCATATTTTATGAAAATATGTTTTCAAGCTAGATAAAGATTTACAGTGGGATAACTAAAAAATCTGAACCTGTCCCAGTCCAATTTCAACTTCTAAAGCACTTATGTGTGTCATAAGAGCCTTGATATTTAGTGGCCTCACAAAGAAACCTTATTAATAAGGAGTCAACTAGTCCTTTAGAAAGCTTATTTACTCAAGTGTACTTCACTTCCTTGTATTTGTGTGGAAAACAGATTGTAACACTATACTTAAATATCTATTGATTACTACAGAGTGAGCGGAGCAAGGAGGGATCAGAAACTTGTTATGAAGTACAATGAAACACTCTGGTGCATAATATAAAATATACTGTAAGGTCATAACTGCAGATGACTCCATTTGGCCTACTGCAATTGGATTTGGAGTTCATTTTTAGATGAAAAAATAAAAATTACCTGTAAACATATAAGGTAGAAGCAGCACTTTAGGGTATAAAAGACTTCTGTGATGATGTTATCAACATAAAATGGAAGAAGGTCCTTAGAGACCAATAAAATATGAGTACAGTATACAGGTGGAGGTGTTAACATGAAAGGAAAGGTGACTCAAATCTTCCATTAAGTTGAGGAAAAAAGTCATTGTAGTGATGCTCACATAAAAATCTGTCTTCATCAGGTCACTGGCAGCCCAGTAATTTATCATACATACTAACCTTGTATTCATCCCTGAAAGAAGAAGTGGACTCAGTCAGTGTTAGAGGAAAGAGTCTGGGGTCAATAAAGTCCCCTGAAAACCTTGGTAATTTTCAGAAAATTGAATAAAAATTTAGAGTACAAACAGTAAAGAAGTGATAAGTGCTAGAGATATTTTGAAGAAAATCTGATGTACTTGGGGACCAATGCAATATAGAGAATGTAGAAGCTCTAAATTGATTCTCTTTCTTTAAAAATTCCAGGTATTTTTAGTCATCATAAAATAGTTCTTTACTCCTATGAGACTTTCAGTAGTGTTTTTCTCTTTTTTCCCAGTGAATCAATCCATTCCTGATTTTAAGTCTTAATACTTCTGTGATCACTCTCATCATTAATCCAACATGTCCCCATCCTCTACATTTGCAGTGTTCTTCCTACCTGTGTAAGTCCATCTTTCTGCTGTCAAGTTTCTGCCCCAACACTTAATCCTTATCTAAGGAAAAGATACAAGCATTTATTTACCATTTTTTTTCAAATTAAGTAATTTCTACAGCCAACGTGGGGGCTCAAACTCACCACTCTGAGATCAAAGTCTCACACTCTACCAGCTGAGCCAACCAGATGCCCCCCAAAACACAAAAGCATTTAAATAAGCAACACTTATTTCCAGTTTCAGTTATCATTCACTACTACTTCCCAATTTGTTTAGGAGTCCTGGTCAGCAACTTTTCATCCAGCCAATTTTTTGTAATCACACCAAGCTCACTTTTAGCAGGTCTTCTTTGTTTCTTCACACACACTCTCTCTTATTCTCTCTCCCCTCCACTACTTCCCTCTAACTATCATCATCAACTATCATCCAAAAATTCCCTCTCTTTTCAAACAAAATATCTTGCACACATACTTCTGCTTTTGTCTTTTTTTGCTAGTATAGTTGTTTAAAACATATAACCCTGTATGTGGAGGAGTCATGACTCTCCTCCTGTTTCTCAGTCACTTAGTGCTATCAATAATCACTGACTTCTGTTAACCCTCACAACATAATTTTGCTCTGCCCCTTTAAATATGGATATTATACATACTATTGCATATAGTCATATTTTTTCAATTATTCTTTATTTTTGCTAGCTCAGTTTTCATGAGCTATGTTGCCTTTGCATGCCATCCTTATGATACTCACTTTGGATTTCCTTTTTCCTGTTTCCTTTCCCTCTCTTAATTAAAATTATCCTCCCTAGGTTAACTCATCCATGTTTATAATTTCCACCAAAAATTAAGTCCTGACAATACTCACATTTTATAAGATGCTAAATTTCTCTTCAAGTTTTCAGAAAATTATAGCCAACTATTCACTAGACATCAGTTTTCCTCAATTTAATCATCTCATATTGAACCCAAAATGTCTAGCCTCCTATCCTTAACAGCCAAAATGCTCTTTTTTTCTCTGTTGCTGAATGACATCATTCTCTACTAAGGTGTTTAGGTGCCAAGTAATATATTTGAATTTCCTTTCATTATTTCTACTGTGACACCCCATTCATGTCTGTGTTTTATTGATACTACAACCTGAATATTTTTCAATCTCTTAATTATGCTCTCTGTCTCTGATCATCCCTATCTGCCTTCTTCTTTCTGTCTCTAGGTTACTTGAACAATTCCTTACCTAATCTCTAGGTAACAAATCTTTCCTCCATGTATGTGTATGTGTAATTTTAAATGTTTAATCAGATTTTTCTTCCTCTAAAACATAAATCTTGGGACATTGTTTTTTTGTTTATTTGTTTGTTTAAACCTTTAATGACTCCCCATATTCTTCAGAATTAAGGAAAATCCCAGAGCAGAAATACCCCATTCCCACTTTACCCCCTCACCTACTTTCAGCTTCATTTCATGCCTGTCATACCTACAAGTAGTTATGCAAAAAAAAAAAAAAAAATAAAATAAAACCCACAAAAACTCCACTGCTTTCTTGAGCCTCTTATTTCTTAAATA
This sequence comes from Lontra canadensis, assembly GCF_010015895.1. Classification (NCBI taxonomy): domain Eukaryota; kingdom Metazoa; phylum Chordata; class Mammalia; order Carnivora; family Mustelidae; genus Lontra; species Lontra canadensis. Next base: position 27,827,298 of record NW_022630998.1, read on the forward strand.
CCCTCTTCCATTTTCCAGAACTATCATTTCTACTCTCTCACAGTCTTATTCTTACTTTCTCAAAACCTCTTCACCCCCCCAATAAAGATATTAAAAAAAAATTAGATGTCTTTCTCTGGTTTCAGATTTCATACTTCTAAAACATCCAATGCTGCATAACAAGGTCTCTATTAAACACTGATTTTATTTTCTGTATCCCACACTTGTCTGAATTCAGGAACTGTACCTTAGTTATCTTTCATTCCTAAAGACTGGTATATTTATGGTAATAATTTATAGTAATAATCAAATGAATGAATGACAGAAAAGACTTAGGTAAGTAAGGGAAGGGTATAGCAATTAAAAGATAAACAGAAAAAAAATGTGGTATGAAAGCAAGAACATTTTAACTGGGTCAGAACAGCCTCCATAAACCCTCAACTGCCAAAAGTTACAAAGGGAAAAACTGAAGAATGAAGAAGAGATTTTATAGTTATCAACCCTACTGTATTTTTAATGCAAATTTCTACTTAAGTGAGAAAGCAGTGAAAATTAGTGGTTCTTACAAAGCATAAAATAACAGTTTTTTAATGTGGTAAATTCCTACAGGTATTTAAGAGGTTGTCATCTATTAAACAAAGGTCTAAAATTATCTTCCTTTAGTTTTTTATATTAACTTATGTAATTCTTACCAATCTATTTTGTTTTTTGGAATTTCCTATTTCAAATGAATCACAACAGCTTTCTTGTGTCATTAAAAAAGTATTATATCTGAAATTGTTCACATCAAACTGTCTAGTAAGAGGAGATTGAAAATAAAAGTAATTACTATTACAGAGTTGAATCAATTCACCAAAGGCTAAGTTGACTATTGTCTAGAGTTTAATAACTCTCAGTATGTACTTTTCCAAAGCTGTAAATAACTGAAATTAGTCTTTATTTATATACTATCTTACATGTAATCTTTATTCATATAGTATTTTATTTTTTCTGATTATTCTATTTGATGTAATAAAACAGAATTGAAACTCATAGGACATTTTATTTGGAAGAACTTTTTAAGATCATCCAATTATCTTGTAAGCATAAATTGGATATACAATGTATAAGAGAACTGTGCAAGGGCCAAAAGTAATTTAATCCAAACTACTTTTTTATCTCATTCATTCATTTTATTAAATCAACATTTATCAAGTTTCAGATATTATTTTAGGCATGAGAGACTCAACAGTAATAAAAAACAAAGAAAAAGCAAACAAATAAAACCCAAAGTAGTTTCTGCCTTCATGGAACTGTCAATTTAGTGTCTGTAAAATTAATTTCCTTATACAATGTTAACACACATTCTTAAAAAAAAAAAGTATCTGACTGCAAGTGACAATGGGAAGTTCACTCACTAATTTCGTTATTATATTACTTGGATAAAAGGTTGTAGATATCCACAATCTGATTGTGTACCATTTCTATCAAGTGCCTTTTTTTTAATGTTTAGGAGAAATAAAGCAGAAACATATTCCTATTATACATGATAGTCCTTTAAATGTTTGAAGACAAAACCAGTATTACTCCCTGTAGAATCAGATTTTGGTTCACTTTAACTTTTTATCAGAGTAATACAATGATAAAATTAAATAGTGCATTTTCCATTAGCACTACGGTAATTTAAATGCAGAGCTTAAATATGCATTTCTCTAATATCCTGTCATTCATCTGATTTAGTATGCCAACCTGCGAAAACTATTTTGAATCATGGTTGTGTAAGTTATCAAATTAGTTATAATTTTGTTCTGTAGTTCTATAAACTAGAAGTTGGAAGAGCTGTTCTATTATTCCTCTAGATGACAAGAGGCACAGTTCTACAGATTATTTACTTTTTTGTCTGATGGAATGGTACGCCTCCTTGAAGACTTCATTCAAATACCACAATTTCAGTCCCTTGAAGACTTTATTCAAATACCATAATTTCAGCCTCTTTTTTATTTTGCACCTTTTGATTTTATTTCTTATTTCATTTTACACCTTTTATTTTATTATTTTGGGGACATCTGAGAAAAATATATATACACATACATATTCTCTCGTACACACACACACACATATACATAAATATATGCAGATATACCTACATAATATCTTTAGTTTCATTTTTTTTTTCTTTAAAGCCTTATTTCATATAAATCCCAAAAGAATATTTGGCCTATCTTATGTCTAATTACCGCAAATTGCAAATTACTAAAAGACCAAATGGCTGTAATTCTAATGCGTTTCCACATCAGCTTTTGTGTTATTCATTACTTATCACTTTCTTTCTTCTTTTTAAAAGCTTAAATTTTGGAAGTAAATATATTTCAATCCTTTACTACTGGCACCAGAGCCAAAATTAAACCATAGAGTAAAGAGGAAAATTTCAAATTATAATCAGTGCTAACTCTTGAAATTCAAGTAAGTAAGCATATGTAATTAATATTATCTAACTCAGTAAGTGACACTCTGGCTCATAAATACATTATTTTGCTTTTGCATAGAAGGAAAATAATATCATGCTATAAATTTAATAACTACTATCAAAAGAGGACTTTTTTCATTAAAATGAATATCATCCAAATTTTTGGTATTTCTGTTGCTAATAAAAGGAAGAAATAGTGTCCAATGTAATATTCATTGTCAGGTGCATGCTTATTCCCATGTCCTTGACCCTGACTGTAGTGCAGCTGTTTGCTTTCCAGGGATTGTGAATGCACCTGTCCTCACTTTGTGTTCAGACTGTGACTAGTTTTGAGATGAGATGAACACACACTGTTTTTTTCTATGCTATAGATGAATTCCTTTGCATAGCAAACAATTGGCTAATCTTTCCATGCATGTTCAATAAGGCAAGGTAACACTTCTACATTTCTATAGAGGCCTGTTCATATTTTACATTGCACAAAGAATAGAAATATCCCTATTTCCATCGTGTCATGCTCTAGTATTTAGAGTATGATTATACTTGTGTACACTGGGTTTCAATTATCATCATATCATTAAAATATTTGGGGTCAAAATTTCATTGAGATGATAGTAAATAACTAAAATAAGATTTGCAAATGTTGGTATTTGAAAGTTAAGTGACATTTTCAGATAGGAGTAAAATGTGACTGGCAAAATAGTACTTAAGAATAACTTTAATCTGATTCCAATTCTCAGTCTGTCTCTTTGGAAAAAACTTTTTCCAATTTTCAATAGAAACATTTTATGAAGTATAAATGGACCTCTTCTATGTAGAAGTTTCATAAATGAATCTAAAACAGCTCCCGCTTGAAAGGGCTAATCACATTAGTAACTGAGAAGTCTAGTGAGTTGTCAAGTCTAGTGAGTTGTGCCATAACAGATACACTTCTATGTAGGCACACCATAGAAAGAAGTGAGGGATAATATTATGGTACAGATGATTGTTCTAATGGGGAAAAATGTACTGACCCAATAAGAAGCAAAGGGAAGAGAAGTTTTCTTTTTTCTGCTAAAAAATGTATATATAGTTTTTGGCTTATCCATAAATTAGAAGGAAAAACTGACCTTATAAATTATGGAAGGGAGATAAAGATCACTAACCTTTGTTAGCACATCCAAAATGAAGGTATGTAAATTGACAGTGTATGAAAAATAATATAAGGTTTGGCATTAATTTAGATTCTCCATGTAATTTAATTTTTGAAGTAAGTAGAAATTGAATTATAAGCGCAATTAATTCATTGGTTATTAAGTTTCTTCTTAAAATGTCTTTTAACTATACTATTTTTACAACCTCATTTATGAATTTGGTAATGAGCATACTGGTTGTTGTCACTGAACTAGAATAGTGAACAAAAAATAACGGTAATGCATACCCTTATCAATTCTTCAATTTCTTCTTTTCTAAATCTACAATTTTTAAATCTCCTTACTCTGAGTCCATGCCAGTTCTCCCAGCCTATGCATAGAAAAATTCTGCCTGTTGTGAAAGGATTTTCAAATCCCAACAGGGGTTATTCAGCTCAGTGTCAGACATGCAGAGTTAAGTCCCCATCAAAAAGAAGCAACAAAAGAATACCACTCTCCTTGGGATACTGGGTAAATGATTTGACTGTACATTCTAGTACAGCAATCACTGAGAGTAGTAGAAAATAATCACATACTATTTCCCCTAAGAATGAGGTTATTAGCACACTGTGGCTCCTTGGAAGTTTATTTTTGTTCTCCTATATAAATGTTTTATACACTGCTCTACTATAACCTATAAAATTAAAAAAAAATGGTATTTATAGTTACCAGAAGATTTGATTTCATTTTTGATATTATTTTTTCACAAAGTAATAGAGCAAAGCCAAGTACATGACAATTTAATAAAAATATTAAGTACTAATCAGAAAATGGAAATAGGAAGTCATTAACATGTATATGGCAAATTTCAACTTTCATCTTCACATACCTTAAACATACTCAAATGCTTATTTCCCTTCCTACTGGTTGCCTAATTACGGGTACTTAAAAAAACCTACTCTACCATTTTAGAAAGAAAATGAATGCAATGCTTATTTTTATTTCATTTTATGATTTTTGATGAAACATTATTTATTGGAATAGTTAGTGGAAACTTCATGTAAATTATATATTTCAGATAAATGTAGTGTTTCCAGCAGATATCTATTTAAAAGCAAATAAAGAGTACTAAAAAGTAGGAAAAAAATCACCTTTTATTCTAATTTTAAAGTACTGTTAACCCATGAACAACACAAGTTTGAACTTCTGGGTCTACATATACTCAGCTTTTTTTTTTTTTTTTTACAGTAGTATACAATGTATTTTCCTTATGATTACTTATTTTTTCCTTATGATTTTTTAAATTTCATTTTCTTTTCTTTTGCTGACTTTACTGTAAGAATAGAGTACATGATGCATATAACCTACAAAACATGTGTTGACTGTTTATGTTATTAGTAAGGCTTCCAGTCAACAATAGGCTATTAGTCACGTTTTTGGGGAGTCAAAAGTTATATATGGATTTTTGACTATGTGGAGGGTCAGTGCTTTTAATGACCATGTTGTTCAAGGGTCAGCTGTAGTTTCCAAATATTGGTAATCCTTCCTTCAAATTGTGCCATAGACTTAACCTTTCTCTTGTAATCTCACAGTGAGATTAAGCAGAAGCCTCTTTTTTAGGGTTGGGGGTGGGGATTGGGAGAGGAGCAGAGGGAGAGGGAGAATCCTGAGCAGACTCCTGAGCAGTCCCACATGGGGCTGGATCCCACGACCCCAAGATCATGACCCGAGCTGAAAGGAAGAGTTGAGGCTCAACTGGCTGAGCCACACAGGCATCCCTAAACAGCAGCCTTGTAAAAAGACTTTCTTGTTTTGATAATTCTCTTTCAAGTTATTTTCAATATTCCTTTTTTTTCCCAATGGTTCTTTTTTCTGTGTTAAGGATACTTAGGATCTACTCTCAATATATTTTTAATTATTGTTGACTACAGGTACAATGTAATATTTTTGACATTTCAGTCATCATATAACTCTTCTTCACAAGAACATCTATCTGAGATTCTCTTTTCTTCTTAGTTTTATGTTGTGATCTCCACAAAATAATTGCATCCTCTCAATTCAACCTTACATTTTTATTACTTACTAGAACACATCTATCATTACAGCTCCATGCCTCTCTCTTCAGCATATACTTCCTATTAACATTTGTCTTTGCTCAGTCAACTTTTCCAGTCTGGGTTAATTTTGTTCCCATTCTTCTTCCAGCCCAACATATTTAAATCTTACATATTCTCTGAACCTAGCTCAAATCTTAAGTTTTTATTAAATCTTTATTGTTGATTATAATATATGAAGATATCTTATCTCTGAAATATAATTTGTAACAGATTTTAATAGAATTATAATAATACTGTGCTGCCTTACTTTGTTGTCTTCCTCCTCCCTTCTCTCCCTCATCCTTTTTTACCTTTTTTCTTCCTTCTTTCCTTTTTTTTTTTCTTGCCCTCAAATATAATCTGAAGTTTTTGAAGATGGAACCAAACATGATTACTGGTCTTTCTTATGTATTTTCTATTAAATAAGTAGCAGAAACTGATAGGTTATTACCAAGTTCTCATTAAAGAAAATGTAGCATTTATTTTTATCAGAAAGTACCAATACTTCTGATTAATTCTATGTAGTATGTACACTCTCTGAGGCTAGACCTTGATGTTTGGAACTTAGATGATTAGAAGCTAGAAGAGGGCCATCTTGGTGGTTCAGTCAGTTAAGTGTCCAACTCTTGGTTTTGGATCAGGTCATGATCTCATGGCTCTTGAGATGAAGCCCTGCATGAGGCTCCATGAGACTGGGGAGTCTGCCTGAGATTGTCTCCCTCTGCCTCTTCCCCTCTTGAGTACATGTTCTTTCTAAATAAATCTTAAAAAAAAAAAAAGATGTTGGGAGAACTATACTTTAAAAATTGAGAACATTTTACATCTTCTAATGTAGAAACTTCATTTTACCTTTGGGATCAAAATTATTTAATTTGGGGCAAAACATACACTAAAAATATTTGGGTTGATCCTTTAAGAATATACACACACTTTTCTGAATTGAAGCTATTTGTATTCATGTCTTGGTTTATTATGGTTCTGAGGCACTGAACTGTATTTTATGCTAATACACTAACAGGACAGACATTGCCAGGATAAGATTTGCATGTCTGCATATTATACTTCCCTGAGAAATATTTCTATTCAAGAATGTTGTATTTTTCTATACTACTTTTTAATTTTAGGACGTATGTGAATGTGTGCTTTTCTTAAGTATTGGCTTATAAGGGCATGGGAATACTACTGGAATGAATTATCATAGCTGTGGGTAAACATGACCTATTAAAAATAGATGGAATGAAGACATACAAATGGCTAATAGACACATGAAAAAATGCTCAACATCACTAGCCATCAGGGAGATTCAAATCAAAACCACATTGAGATACCACCTTATACCAGTTAGAATGGCCAAAATTACCAAGACAGTAAACAAGTGTTGGAAAGGATGTGGAGAAAGGGGAAGCCTCTTACACTGTTGGTGGAAATGCAAGTTGGTGTAGCCACTTTGGAAAACAGCGTGGAGATTCCTTAAGAAATTAAACATAGAGCTACCCTATGACCCTGTAATTGCACTACTGGGTATTTGCCCCAATGATACAGATGTAGTGAAAAAAAGGGCCATCTGTACACCAATGTTCATAGCAGCAATGGCCACAGTCACCAAACTGTGGAAAGAACCAAGATAACCTTCAATGGACGAATGGATAAGAAAGATGTGGCCCATATATACAATGGAGTATTATGCCTCCATCAAAAGGATGAATACCCAACTTTTGTATCAATATGGATGGGACTGGAAGAGATTATGCTGAGTGAAATAAGTCAAGCAGAGAGAGTCAATTATCGTATGGTTTTGCTTACTTGTGGAGCATAAGAAATAACACAGAGGATATGGGGAGATGGAAAGGAGAAGGGAGTTGGGGGAAATTGGAGGGGGAGATGAACCACGAGAGACTGTGGACTCTGAAAAACATTCTGAGGGTTTTGGAGGGGCAGAGGGGTGGGAGGTTGGGTGAGCCTGGTGGTTGGTATTAAGGAGGGCACGTATTGCATGGAGCACTTGGTGTGGTGCATAAACAATGAATTCTGGAACACTGAAAAGAAATTTAAAAAAAATAAAAATTAAAAAAAAAAATGGATGGAAATTCTTTGACACTCCACCTGTCAAGAGTGGTAACTATTTTCTCCAACCTTGCACCAGTCTGGCCTATAATTATTTTGACCAAAGAATGGCATGAAAATGATGTTATACCTATTCAGGCTCTAAAAAAGACTAGAAGCTTTTATGATTGTCCCTTGAAGCCTTGAGTCCCCGTATTAGTCTTACTATGGTGCTGGGAAAACTATGTGGAGAGACGCTGGCTTTAATGGAGAAGGAGAAGGGTCTGATGCTAGCCTTTGCATTTTCCTAACAGGATGCCAGGCACAAGAGTGAAATGATCTTATGTCATTTAGACAAGTATAGACACCAAGTTTCATACCACAGAGTGATCCCAGTGAACACCACAGAGAAAAGAGAAATTGTCAAACTAAGCTCTAATTATGCAATATACAAATATATTGTATACAAATTGTATACAATAATATACAATAAAATGTTTGGGTAAATAAATTTGGGGTAGTTTGTTACACAGAAATAGGTAATCAGAAAATTAACTAAGTCAACAGAAAGCCAGTTTCTTCAGGGCTGTTCACTCTAGAATAGCAGCAATAGCAGTTGTGATTAACGAACATAATGGATGTGTTCCTACTTCATCATACATGACACAATGCAGTAGGCACCCGGAGGGGGCTGATACATAGAAATCACACCGGTGGAGAATTGAGCCTTTGGAAATTAGAATATCAATATACATTTCTATGTATTTGATTTTTAATTTCAGTGTGCCAACATAATTATTTAATGAAAACAATGTACCAGTTAGCTCTAGAAGAATCTAGTATAGTCATATTAATTTTATATTTCATTTGCTATGAATTATATAGGACAGTGCTGGTCTTTTTTTTTTAAGCCCTCTGGTTCTTTTTTTTTTTTTTTTAAGATTTTATTTATTTATTTGACAGAGATCATAAGTAGGCAGAGAAAGGCAGGCAGAGAGAGAGGAAGAAGCAGGATCCCTGATGAGCAAAGAGCCCAATGTGGGGCTCAATCCCAGGACTCTGGTATCATGACCTGAGCCAGAGTCAGATGCTCTTTTTTTTTTTTTTTTAGGATTTTATTTATTTATTTGACAGAGATCACAAGCAGGCAGAGAGGCAGGCAGAGAGAGAGAGAGAGAGAGGAGGAAGAAGGCTTCCTGCTGAGCAGAGAGCCCGATATGGGGCCCAATCCCAGGACCCTGGGATCATGACCTGAGACAAAGGCAGAGGCTTTAACCCACTGAGCCATCCAGGCACCCCTAGCCCTCTGGTTCTTAAAAATTTCAGAGACACCCTAAGAAATATATCTTTTTTTTTTTTTTAAATCTAGCATGTGTCTACTAGAATAGTTTTAATTTGAAAGTTAGGTTATCAGGGACTTTGTTATACAAAAGGTATCACCCAAGTTATACATGTTTTATTATATGCAAAATATATACACAAAAGTTTTTATAGTATCTATTATGTTATCAACCATATGTCAATATATTTCTCCATATATCTGTTATATTCTGTCATTTTTTTCTCATTCCAAACATATATATATATGTTTGTGTGTGTGTGTGTGTGTGTGTGTGTGTGTGTATGTTTATATATACATATGCTATTTCTCAGAGATAATTTAGACTATCAATCTTTACTTAAAACCTGGGAGATTATCCAACCAAATGAAAAAAGGAAGAGAGAAATGGCCCAGAAAGGGTGGATTGATCATAATTTTAATTTTTTTCAAATTTTCATTTTCTGAGGTTATGAATTATCTTAATACTTCTGTATGATAGTCCAAATCCTTTTTTATACTATACTGAAGGACACTGTTAAAGAATAGTCTATGTCTAGGGGCACCTGGGTGGCTCAGTGGGTAAAGCCTCTGCCTTCGGCTCAGGTCATGATCCCAGGGTCCTGGGATCGAGCCCCACATTGGGCTCTCTGCTAAGCAGGGAGTCTGCTTCCCCCTCTCTCTCTCTGCCTGTCTCTCTGCCTACTTGTGATCTCTGTCTGTCAAATAAATAAAATCTTAAAAAAAAAAAAAACTTAAAAAAAAGTCTATGTCTATATTTTGTGCTTTCTTATTGAAATATTTTTAGTATCTATTTTCACTATGTAATATATTCTCTTTCCTCATAAGTGTTTTGAAATTTCTTTCCATAACATAAAGTCAACATGTGGCCAATTTTAGAGGACAGTTTTCTGAACCCTAATTTGTTCCTACTTTTAATGTAAGACATAAAGTTCATAATCCTTAGCTCAACAGACAACACCTTGTACAAATTTCTGCCAGCTTCCTATGTCTGGGTATTTCTTCACTTCTATGTGTCTTAAAGTACTATATGCTTTTCTGCTTACGAATCTTGACTCATGACATTCATTATCATTGCCTAGAATACTCCATCTTTTATTTCATACATCCTGAGAGTTCTTAAAATATATTTGCAAACTGATGGAGTTTTCTAGTTCTCTTCAAGGGAAAGGGAAAATTATCTACATGGTAAAGTGAAGAATTAACCAAAATTCCAATAATGCTTCCACCTCATGCAGAGAATCATAATAGAATTCTACTGCAGGGTTTTATTTTTGAGGAAAAATATGTTAAAATTGCTTATTACATTTAGCTATAATTTACTTATTGTGCTTTTGTCCCCACATCAGTTTTGTAATTTATGTTACGTAATTTAATACACCATCAAACGCTATAAAATCAGCCTTCCTCTTTGAAGTTTATAATCAAAAGAACAAGGATATTGTTCAATGCTTAACTGTTGAACTATTATTACCAATAATGAAAATATATAATAGTTAATGATTAACCTACACAGTACTGTACTAAATAATTTAGTTTGACTATATTTTATAATCTTAAAAATAGCTCTATAAGATAGGAACTGTTTTTCTTTTCATTTTACAAATGAGAGCTGTGAGGTTTAGGGACCTTGAATTTATTCATTATGATGAGCATAAATAATTTGTCATTCTATCACTGAAAATCATTCTGATGAATAGCAGGCAACTCTTCTTCTCTGTCCTCTATCTTTGTTAAGGATGTTGCCTTTAAGTGTTCATGTACCAGTTTCATCCAAGAGTTCTTGCAAAAGATGGCATAGTTAATTTAGTTGGTGAAACTCAAGCACATTTAATTTTAGAAATTCTGTCCTAATCCTTTGTTTAGTGCTAAAAACTCTATTGTATTGTAACATTATATTTCTGGGGCATCAAAACCTATGGGACTCCCATTAGAAAAGGAAGAAAGAAAAGAAAGGAAGAAGGAAGAATGGAAAAAAGGGCTGAAGGAAGAAAGGAAGGAAGGAAGGACAGAAGAAGGGAAGGAAGGAAATAAGGAGATATTAGAGGGCTACTGCACTTTTTTCTGCATTTTCCCTAAAGGACTTCTACCTTATTTGCAATATACTGTACATCAACTAGTTAACAATGACAAATAAAAGAGAAATTTTCCTCCAACAAGGATCATTGAAACATTAAATTTAAGGGCTTCATAATATTAGTAATGCTGATAACATTTATTTTCTGAACACATTGTTAGTTATGATGCCATGTGCTTTACATGCATTATCTCTTTTAATATGTAGCAGACACTTATGAGTTAGACAACTGCAATTATAATTATTTCTACTTTATAGCTAAATAAACTGAATATTAGAAATACTAAGGAAAGCTTTAAAGTCATACCATCAGAGAAAATGAGAATTATTTTAAAATACGCGGCTTTCAGATTCCAAAGCTGAGAATCTAGTCATTAATTATGTTTTTCATTGAGTTATGGAAATTTTACATTATGTCATACTGATGAATTGCAAATCATTGATTATTTAATATGTAATATCTCAACTTAATTCTTAAAAGCAACTACTCTATTAGACTAATGTTAAAATCTATTTCATTACTATTATTAAGTGTCTAAAATGCTTGGTACTGTACTTCTTGAAGAGTGAGATACAAAAGGCAAAAGATCTAGCTTCTGATTCTAAAAATGTTATAATAATGAAGAGAAGACTTACAAAATAACATTTCAGTCATTCAATACAAATTCACTGAGCTTCCATGAATTGGAAGAACAGATATTGTGAAAATGTCTATGCTACCTAAAGCAATCCACATCAAAATACCTATCAATTATACCATCAACTTTTTTCAAAGAAATGGAACAAATAATCCTAAAATTGATATGGAGCCGAAAAGACCTCGAATAGCCAGAGGAAAGTTGAAAAAGAAAGCCAAAGTTGGCAGCATCACAATTCCAGACTTCAAGCTCTGTTACAAAGCTGTCATCATCAAGACAGTGTGGTGCTGGCACAAAAACAGATACACAGATCAGTGGAACAGAATAGAGAGCCCAGAAATAGACCCTCAAGTCTATGGTCAACTAATCTTTGACAAAGCAGGAAAGAATGTACAATGGAAAAAAGACAATCTCTTCAATAAATGGTGTTGGGAAAATTGGACAGCCACATGCAGAAAAATGAAACTGGACCATTTCCTTACATGAAAATAGACTCCAAATGGATGAAAGACCTCAATGGGAGAAAGGAATCCATCCAAATCCTTGAGGAAAACACAGGCAGCAATCTCTCTGACCTCTGCCACAGCAACTTCTTCCTAGAAACAAAGACAAGGGAAGCAAGGGCAAAAATGAACTATTGGGACTTCATCAAGATCAAAAGCTTTTGCACAGCAAAGGAAACAGTTAACAAAACCAAAAGACAACTAACAGAATGAGAGAAGATATTTGCGTATGACATATCAGATAAAGGGATAGTATCCACAATCTATAAAGAATTTACCAACTCAATACCCAAAGAACAAATAATCCAATCAAGAAATGGGCAGAGGATATGAACAGACATTTCTGCAAAGAAGACATCCAGATGGCCAACAGACACATGAAAAAGTGCTCCACATCACCCGGCATCAGGGAAATGCAAATCAAAACCACAGTGAGATACCACCTCATGCCAGTCAGAATGGCTAAAATTAACAAGTCAGGAAATGACAGATGCTGGCAAGGATATGGAGAAAGGGGAACCGTCCTACACTGTTGGTGGGAATGCAAGCTGGTGTAGCCACTCTGGAAAACAGCATGGAGGTTCCTCAAAAAGTTGAAAACAGAGCTACCCTAAGATCCAGCAATCACACTATTGCATATTTACCCTAAAGATACAAATGTAGTGATCCGAAGGGGCATGTGCACCTGAATGTTTATAGCAGCATTGTCCACAATAGCCAAACTATGGAAAGAACATAGATGTCCATCCACAGATGAATGGATAAAGAAGTGGTATATATATAAACAATGGAATACTATGCGGCCATCAAAAGAAATGAAATCTTGCCATTTGCAACGACGTGGATGGAACTAGAGGGTATTATGCTGAGCGAAATAAGTCAATCAGAGAAAGACAATTATCATATGATCTCCCTGATATGAGGAAGTTGAGAGGCAACATGGGGGTTTGAGGGGTAGGGAAGGAAAAAATGAAACAAGATGGGATGGGGAGGAAGACAAACCATAAGAGATTCTTAATCTCACAAAACAAACTGAGGGTTGCCGGGGGGAGGGGGTATGGAGAGGGTGGTTGGGTAATGGACATTGGGGAGGGTATATGCTATGGTAAGTGCTGTGAAGTGTGTAAGCCTGACAATTCACAGACCTGTACCCCTGAGGCTAATAATACATTATATGTTAATTTAAAAAATTAAAACAAATTTTTTAAAAATATTAAAAAAATTAAAAAACCCAGAAGGAACATCCACATAAATAATAAATAATTACACTGAAAGTAAATTGACTATAAGAGGAGTAATAATCAGAAAAAGGGTAAAATTATCTACTTTGGCAGATTTTTTTTAAAATTTGGAAAATCTTAAGTAAACTATAAAATAAATACTAGAGTATATGCATAGAAATAGAAGAGTAAGATGATAAGGGGAGACAAATTTGTGACTTTACAAAGGCTATATATATCAAACTATTGTCTAAACTACTGTCTAAATTGTACAAATTACATTGTCATGAGGAATGTACAAAAACCAAAATATCCTATCTACATGTTCTCAAAAACTTCAAGTTTCAAACTTTTCATTTACAACAACTAAATAGTTAAAAATATTTTATTATAATTTTGATGTGCATTTGTTTGAACCCTGGTGAGACTCATCAACTCCTTTTGTTTTTATTAGCCCTTTTGTATTTTCTGAACTGAACATTCTGATGTTTGCTTACTCACTGAAAAATTTTGATTCTTGTGTATTACCAAGAACAAGATAAACTTTTATAGAAATTCTATGTGCACTTGAAAAAAATAAGTGATTGTAAAAAATATGTCTATTTAGGTGCATATTCTAATTGCTGAGTATTAAACTTGTTAATAATGCATTTTGTAAGTCTTTTTTGCTCTGCTTTTTTCTTTCCATAAGCTATATTACAGAGAACTATTGAGAGGTGTCTGGGTGGCTCAGTCAATTAAGTGCCTGCCTTAGACTCAGGTCATGATCCTAGAGTCCTGGAATCAAGTCTAGAGAATCTACACTTTCAATGCCTATCAAATACCAACAACTTTTTTCATAAAGCTGGAATAAATTGTCCTAAAATTTGTATGGAACCAGAAAGGACCCTAAATAGCCAAAGGAATGCTGAAAAAGAAAACCAAAACTGGTGGGTCATATGCATTGGGGATGACTGCCAACATGTGTCTTGGTGGTGGTGGTGGGGGGAGGTAGAGATAAAAGAAGTCTCCAAAAGAATTTTCATATCTTAAAGTAGGCTTACAGGATACTGTGGGGGGGGGGGGGTTAGGGGAGGAATATTGGTAGGATTGCCTTTTGCCCTTAGCAAAGCATCAACCATGATACAGTTGAGTCCCTAGAGGAATGTCACTGGGCCTATTTCAAGGACTTGTCAATGAGCTGTAGGTAGTAAGGAAATTTAATAATTTTTCTTCTGCCTTTGTTTCCCACATCACTGTCACAGTCAACTCTCAGTAAGACTTTCCTTTCTGCTCTTATTTCTAGCATGTTAAAGTCTTCTCCGATCTTGTCATTTCAGTGACCCTCTGGAAGCTGTCATGGGCAGCAGAATCAAAAACAGGTTTACAATTAATGAAGGAAAAGTATACTGTGAAGACATACCTGATGAGTTCCTTCAGCAGCTGTTATGGGCAAAGACTTCATACCAAATTGGTTAGCCTAGCCCTCATTCAGCAATGTGAAGATTATATAGTAAAATTATGAGAATATTTGAAATGCTGCTGTCTGTAAACTTAAAAGAAATGGTGCCTCCAGTATATTCCATTTTTTAAAGCTAGTCTCTATAAATGGGAAGTCACCTTAATGTGACATCTAGTTTTTTAAAGTTCCCCATTTTATTAGAAAATGATGATGGTACATTATTCAAGGCTTTTTTATTCACAGACTATATTCTCCAGGCAGTTTTCTTACCAATTGGCTATTTGTTCAGAGAAAATATTTGAAAATTAACACATTCTTTCAATTACTAACTTGAAGGATCCTTGAATCAAATTGGTCCAATGATAATACTATAATATTGGTATTTAATTTGTCTCATCAAATGCCAAGGGTTATATAATGAATATAAACTGAAAAAAATCTTCCAGGATTAAAATAACATGTGCTAATTTATTTAACAGAAACTTAACTTAACTTAAATTCCTGTTATCTCTTGCAATTTGTCAGCAAAAGATGACTTAAGATGATGGTTAATTTTGTCTGTCTCAGAGTTTTCACAATTAATTAAGACCGTTTTTAAAGTGTTTGGTAACCTAAAACTTTATAAAGTTTTGCTTGAGTGGTAAGTTGGATTGAATTCATTGGACACCTAAGTCCTTTCCAAATGAGAGAAAATACTCAAGCATTGATAACTGGGTGTAGGGTTGCGAAGAAACTAAAGATATTTGGGTTTGTTGGAAAACATGCTTTGGGCGTCCTTGATTCATAAATTTGTCATGTAATGAGTTCTGGTATAATCATTCACAATTGGTTACTATTTCATTTTCATTGGAGACTAAGGTTTCTATGAGCTAAAATTCTGCTAAATGTAATTAAGACTGATGGAAATAAGGGAAGCAACTTTGGATGTGTAAGAAAGATCTAATGGAAATACATTTTTGTTGAAGGTAAAAAAAAAAAATTTTGTCCTAAAATGACACTTGTTGTTTGGAGAGAAATGGCTTTGGAATGAAATCTGAATGCAGAGGAAAGTTATAGAAGGTTTGTGAAGGGAGATCTTTGAAAAGGAATTTTATAGTGTGGTCAAGATGGACTCAAATTGAGAGGAATGGATTTTTAAAGTACATTGGTGTAAGATTGAAATTCTGCTTTCTCTTTGTTAAAAAGATAAGTTTTCTTGATTTGTTGGTCTGCTCTTGATAAGAAAATGTAAGCAAAGTTTCCTCTTTGTCTACCCAGGAAAACCAGTTTCTATGTTTTGTCTTTATCAGGTCTTTAATAACCCATAATCCTGTTTAGGTTTGTGCTTTAAAGCTTTCTAAGGTTTTAAAAAACTTTCCCAAGAGTGAGTGAGTGAGTGATTTTTTTCAAAACATTGAAACAGACTTTATACTGGTGGTTCCCACCTGCAAATTTTCCCAAGATTAAATTGTAAACAGAATCTCTTTGGCTAGGTAGGTTTGTTTATTGGATGTGTTATGTTCTGTATACGGTCTTCACTGGATATTTTGATTATTGAACTGTTCTGTATCACAGCAAATAACTGAATTTCCTTGTTAGTTGCATCATAATGAACTCTCAGGTGGTAAACAATGTCCATTTCTGAGTTTTTCTCATTTATAGTTGTTCTTATCTCTTGCAAAATGAGTGTCATCTGGATGAGGGAGCAGAAGGCAAATTGAAGAGAAAACATAAGCTGACACCCTGCAACCTCCCCTACCCCGGACTCCTGGGTGAGATATGTGTGACATTCTTCCAGGGATCTCCCAACTATCTTAATGTTAATACCTTGCAAGAGGAGAAAACAACCTTAACTTGACAATGGCAAGGCCTCTGGTGTATTGTAGCTATCCTTAGCTTTAGCATATGAAAGTTCTTTTGATACCTCCCCTTCTTTTACTTCCCCCAACTGCTGGGGTATATAATCACCAACCCTCAAAACCCCCCTTGCAGCAGCTCATTTTGCCCACAGTTCTTGTACCAAAGGCAATGGAAACAAAAGCAAAAATGAACTTTTGGGATTTCATCAAGATCAAAAGCTTCCGCATAGCAAAGGAAACAGTCAACAAAACAAAGAGGCAACCCACGGAATTGGAGAAGAAATTCGCAAATGACTCTACAGACAAAGGGCTGATTTCCATTATCTATAAAGAACTCCTGAAACTCAACACACACAAAACAGATAAGTCAAAAAATGGGCAGAAGACATGAACAGACACTTCTTCAAACAAGACATACAAATGGCTAACAGACACATAAAAAAATGTTCGTTATCCTTAGCCAACAGGGAGATTCGAATCAAAACCACATTGAGATACCACCTTACACCGGTTAGAATGGCCAAAATTAACAAGACAGTAAACAACAGGTGTTGGAAAGGATGTGGAGAAAGGGGAACCCTCTTAAACTGTTGGTGGGAATGCAAGTTGGTGTAACCACTTTGGAAAATAGTGTGGAAATTTCTTAAGAAATTAAAAATAGAGCTACCCTATAACCCTGCAATTGCACTACTGGTTATTTACCCCAAAGATATAGATGTAGTGAAAAGAAGGGCCATCTGTACCCCAATGTTCATAGCAGCAATAGCCGCAGTCACCAAACTGTCGAAAGAGCCAAGATGCCCTTCAACAGATGAATGGATTAAGAAGATATGGTTCACATATACAATGGAGTATTATGCCTCCATCAGAAAGGATGAATACCCAACTTTTGTATCAACATGGATGGGACTGGAAGAGATTATGCTGAGTGAAATAAGTCAAGCAGAGAGAGTCAAGTATCATATGGTTTCACTTACTTGTGGAGCATGAGAGAAGTGAGTTGGGGGAAATTGGAGGGGGAGATGAACCATGAGAGACTGTGGACTCTGAGAAACAAACTGAGGGTTTTGGAGGGGAGAGGGGTGGGAGGTTGGGTGAGCCTGGTGGTGGGTATTAAGGAGGGCATGTATTGCATAGAGCACTGGGTGTGGGGCATAAACAATGAATCTTGGAACTCCGAAGAAAAATAAAATTAAATTAAAAAAATAAATAAAACCACCATTTAACACCAAAGGTGTCTCAAGAATTCTCTCTTGGTCATTGGCTCTGGAGTCCACTCCACCAAACCTCACCTTTATTCTAAAACCACATCAGTTATCAAGGAGATTTGTAAAAAGGACTTTTAGGACAAATACAGGTATCTTTAAGGTCATAAAACTGTAATGGGTAAGAATTTCAGTATCTTTGGGTGCCTGGGTGGCTCAGTGGGTTTAAGCCTCTGCCTTCTGCTCAGGTCATGATCTCAGGATCCTGAGATTGAGTCCCGCTTCAGGCTCTCTTCTTGGCAGGAAGCCTGCTTCCCTCTCTCTCTGCTTGCTTCTCTGCCTACTTGTGATCTCGCTCTGTCAAATAAATAAATAAAATCTTTAAAACAAAAACAAAAACAAAAACAAAAAAAAGAATTTCAGTATCTTTAAGGTCATAAAACTGAAATGGGTAAGAATTTCCAGAACTAACTCAAGCTGCATTCAAACTGGATAAGAATTTGTAACATGAGACTAAATGAATTGAGAAAAATGACTGTAGTTTTGGGTCTTGTTTGAAACATCGCTGGTTCTCTAATGTTTACTCTTCCTAATTAAAGAAATTTCTAAAAAAAAAAAAAAACAAAACTTTCTCTTAAGATATCTATGACTTACAGAAATGTGATAAAGTATTCATTTGTGAACAAATTCAATCATTTACCTATTCTATCTACCTGAACCTTCTGAAATTCAAAAGGTCTCAGTAAGCTTTCTTCCTTGGCAATCATAGTCATTTTCAGAAGTTCACTAAGAATCTGTTTTCCTTGTATCAGGACACCGTTAAAAACACTGGTTATTTTACCAAGGCTTTGACTAAAGTGTCATATTTGAGACATGTATAGACTCATATATGACCAGACAGCTTTAAGGAATTGAGGTTGATTTTATGAAACATGGAGCTATAAAGCCCCTGGGATATGTTGGCCTGATACCTTGCTTACAGTGAGTAAAGAATGTTACTTCCTGGCAGACGCAGGAACCTCAGGATCCTTTGAGGACCTTGTGAAGAAGAGTTTGCCCAAATCTATAGGTATTGTAGGCATGTCTGATGGCAAGTACTGGCTTACCTTCTAGCCTAGAGAGGCTACTAAAAGTTCAACTTAGATCCCTTAGAAAAGTTCCAACAAAGCAGAATTTAGAAGATCTATGTGGCCAATTGCTATTCTTGCTGAGCTTATGTAAATCATTAAGTCACGTTTGTTAAAATTGGACATGTTTTACAAACAAATTGGTCTTCATTTGGCTATCTCTGGAAATAAGGGTGTTTAGAGAAAAAAAATTATGTTGTAATAACACATCATTTTAGATGTTTCTAAAATTCTAGATATGATTGTCTTTGAATGTTCTTCTAAGGGAGACAGTTTGAGGTAACTTCAGAGAAATTACCATAGTAGCTTATAAATATCCATCTTCATGCTTGCTGTCTGGTGGAAAAAATAACAGTACCCATAGGCATATGATTAATTGAACAGCTGGAAAATGGGATTGAATCCCCAACATTTGTACAACTGAACTAGTTATTTGACCAATTCTGTATGGCTAGAATGATAAAACAATTCCCTAAAAGTCAGGGTGTAGCCCACTCCATGGAGTTAATTATAGACTTAAGAAGAAAATGAATGGCCCCACTTTCCCTATGATTGGATTAGGTATTGCACTTGGGAATGCTCTTACCTCTTGAGACAAATCTTCTCCCACTTGTCAGTGATTCCTCACAATTAGGGTATTATTAAGGCTAGACATGAAACAAACAAGGAGGTCTTCTTGATGGTTATATTCCTTAGCCGCATTTATTCCAGGAACTACCTCTATTGATATAAAAGTGAAAATAGAGGCTTTAGCCAAGCATACATCACCCACCTTTTATTAAGCTCGACATGCAATCACCCACAAATTCAAAAGATGGTCCTCTAATACCCAATGGTCCTTGATATCCTGACTGCAGATCAAGGAGGAATCTAAGCCTTACTAAAACTCTTATGAGTAGGGGCAACTGGGTGGCTCAGTTGGTTGGGCATCTGCTTTTGGCTCAGGTCGTGATCCCAGGGTCCTGGGATCAAGCCCCGCATCAGGCTCTCTGCTCTGCAGGAAGCCTGCTTCTCTCTCTCTCTCCCAATCCTCCTGCTTGTGTTCCCTCTCTCACTACGTCTGTCTCTGTCAAATAAATAAATAAAATCTTAAAAAAAAAAAAAAAAGACTGTTATGAATATATTCCAGATTAGCACAAAAATGTGACAGGGTTACTAGAAGACATGAATACTCAAATTGGCACTTCAACTGATCCCTCTCTTTCCTTTAGTGATTGGTTAAGGTCCTAGACTGGAGGAAGATTTTTGTCAACTAGCAGAGGATATGCCTAGAGCAAACTGTCTCTGCCATTAATGACCACCAAAACTAATACAATCTAAAACCTGACCCCTCTTTCTAAGGTAACATGTATCCTAAATTTATATCTGGGGATCAGGTGTACCTTATGACTCTTTTCAGGACAAGAAGCCACTCAGACCTGTCTCGACCAGGCCCTATGAGGTTCTCTTGAACACTCCAACAGTGATAAAACTTCACCACTTCTTGTGAATCCATCTTTCCCAAATCAAGACTGTTCTGGTCCCAGATGAGAAATCCTCTGTCAAGTATATCTGTGAGTGGGATGGAGATAAACACTTGTTATTCAAACAAGACACATCAAAATATCCATAGGCCCTAACTGACTGATAGGATACTTACCACTCAGCACAATTACCAAAAAAAGGGAAATCCATGTGCTGTATCTCATCTTCCTCCTTTAAAAACAGTCCCCACTCACTACCTTGATGGAGATAGCCTCTCTTCTGTCCTGCCCAAATTCCCTTGCATAGTCAGTGTATCTCCTTTTTTCTGCCTCAGATAAATTCTTTCACCTCCCATGCCACTGGCTTGCACCCAGTCGTTGCCCCACATTTAGGGCCCTTATGCAATTGAGAGACACCGTATTTAAGCCCCACAAGAAGCATACAAAAATCCTAACTTCCTGGAACAGAAACGCCAAATCATGCCTTCATAGGAATCAGTAACAGGGCAGGAAATCCTAAACTATAATTGATAAATTGTCAGAGGCTCCATGTGAACAAGTTTGAGTGTTAAAAACTCTAGTAGGAGTGCTTTATTTTAGGGACCATTCCTAAAATTTTGGGAATTTTAAATCCAGGAGCCCTGACAGTTTCTCAGTAAAGGCTGGGGGTAATTTTTCTTATATTTCTGTTGGAGGGAGGAAGAAAAGTAGTCATTTTGAGATATCGTGGAGCACCCTTTTCTTAACAATATATGCTCTCAAGAGAAACTATTTTACCAAAGCCTAACCTACTGAGGTGTTATCAGTGCCCAACTGACCTGGGGGAAGTAGAACAACCAAATTCAGCTTGTTTAGACTTCCATGTGGAGTAAGGGAAATTTCTGCTTTTCTGTCTTTTGGGGAAATGAACAAAACAAAACAAAACAAAACAAAAATCCTGAGAAGTACTGATTAAATCGGATGTGTAAAGGCTGACACTTAGACCTAATAGAACTATAGAATGCTTCTCCTCCCATAATTTAGTACCATATCAGTAGAGCTCCTGTATAATTACCACAAAATACAACTGAAAGAACTGAACATCTCATAGACTTCAAGAAGTCTATAAGGACACTGAAAAATAATAGGGGAGATAAAACTAAGGACACCTATAGCTACAGAAAACAGTAACCACAGCTATACCGGCAGCCAGATAAATATTAATCTCATACAACCTCAGTTCTGCTTACTGGATACATGTCTGCCTTTCTACAAAGATAATTTAAGTTTTGTACAAAAACACATGATTTGAAAGTAGACAAAAACCCACATTGTTTTAATAGACGAAACAAGCATCAGAACCAGAGAGATATGGCAGAAATGTTGGAATTATCATATAGGGAGTTTAAAACAACTATGATTAATATAGTAAGGGCTCTAAAGGAAAGTGTACAGTATGGAAGAACAGATAGATAATGCAAGCAGAGATATGGAAATTCTAATAAAGGATCAAAAGAGAGGCTAGAGGGGTGCCTGGATGGCTCAGTGGGTTAAGCCTCTGCCTCGGCTCAGGTCGTGATCTCAGGGTCCTGGGATGAAGCTGCACATCAGGCTCTCTGCTCAGTAGGGATCCTGGTACCCTCTCTCTCTGCCTGCCTCTCTGCCTACTTGTGACCTCTCTCTCTCTCTGTCAAATAAATAAATAAAATATTTTTAAAAAAGAGATTCTAGAAATCAAAAGGACTGTAGTAGAAATTAAGAATGATTTTGATGAGCTCATCGATAAATGGGATGCAGCACAGGAAAACAGCATTGAGCTTGAAACCTCTAAAATGAAATGCAAAAAGAATAAAGGTAGTATCCAAGAACTGTGGAACAGTCTCAAAAGGTGTAGCATGCATAATAAGAATACTAGAAGGAGTAAAAGAAATGAAGAGAAGAAATATTTGAAGCAATAATGCCTGAGAATTTTCTTAAAAAACCAATGGATCCTAAACAACAGACAATAGCAGGATAAATACCCAAAAATTGATAATTAGGCATATCATACTTAAAGTGCAGAATTGCAAAGATGAAGAGAAAATCTTGAAAGACATGAGAGAAAAAAAAGAAGCTGTTACCTATATAGAACAAGGGAAATGATCTTTTTTATCATATTTTCTCTTTGGTAATAACCAATAAAAAGATCATATCTCAACATTTTAATTTAACATTGAAATGTTTTATTTCTTAAAAGCATTTTTCCTTAATAATTTAGGACTTTAGAAAGCATTAAAGAAACTATGGATGAAATATTTGGAGATATTTTTATAGGTTTGAGTGAATTAAGGACTATATAAGTTAAGCATCCAACTCTTGATTTTGGCTTATGTCGTGCTGTCAGGGTGGTGAGACTGAGCCCCATGTCAGGCTCAGCGCTCAGGAGGGAGTCTGCTTGAGATTCTCTCTCTCTCCCTCTCCCTTTGCTCCTTTCACTCTCTCTCACTCTCACTCTCTCAAATAAATAAATCATTTAAAAAATAATGTAATATACTGTAATGTGTTTGGATTATCTTTGACCCCCTTTAAGTCACTGTTGTATTATTCTACCTTTTAATATTTGAGATACAGGAAGTATGTTTTCTGTTTTGTTATGTTTTTAGAGGACTGCTCAAAAAGTAGATGTTACATGATAAAATTTCTTAATTTCCAGCCATTTTAGATATAATTTGACATTTTTAATACTATACAAATACTAGTAGCTTTAATGCTTAGTTGAAATAATAATTTTATAATTCTACATATTCTATCTATAATTTCTGTATTTCAGAACCATAAATCTCAGTCTGCAAATGTGGCTATGTAAGAATATTATTTTTCTTATATTTAATTACCCTAAACCTGTCATTAAGCCCCACACCTCATTTGTGGCAGTATGGTAAGTTTATTGGGTCCTAAATATACTGCCAAGACCTAAAGAATATTCATCTTAATATAGATTATCTGTTCACACTCCCTACCTGCATACCCTGTTACTCTTGTGATACCAGACTATATGATTCTTAGGCTCAGCATCTGTGCTACAAAAATGCTACTCAGGGTTCAGAAGATTTTTGTGCTGAGGTCTGGGCCCTGACATTGATCATCATGCCCCACCAGCTCTTAAAGCATGGGTGGAGCCTTGCTAGACAGAAATTAGTATTACTAACCTTTCTGCTTTCAGCAATAGAACACTCTATTCCCTCCTCAGCTTCAAGAAATCCCTCCTAAGTATCTATTGATCATCAAAGGCATTCTCCACTAATTTCTCCATCTCTGGGGCATCTAATAACATCTGAAAAAGTGAAGGCATTTACAAAAGAAGAAAGAGCCATTGTTAACTCAGTAACTTCTGCTTTGGGGCTTGAATCAGAAATAGTCCCCAGAGCAAGAAAGAAAAAATAAGACAAGGAAACAGTCAAAAGGGCATTGACTTAGAGAGTGGTAATTCTGAATACCTCTTTGCTATTAGAGAAATAATTTAATATTGTAAATTATTTTACCGAGTGTTATTTTAATGATGTAATTATATGATGAAATAATACTTTTTCTTTGATATTTACTTATCTAAAGTATAGCCAAGTTTGCTGTGGCAACATTAATAGATCTGAAACAAATCCACAGTGACAGACAAAAAAACACATATATTTATATACACACACATTTCGAAAGTCTTAAAATCTTATAATTTTTTTAACCTCTTCTTCCTCTATTTCCTTCTATGCAGTTGTATTAATTTGGCATTTAGAACATCCTGTGAATTAAAATTCATTAGAATTTCAGAATGTCATTTTTACTTCTTGAGGTAAACAGAGGCACTCAATTTCTGGATCACTTCTGTGAGCTCCTTTATAATTATCATATGTGTCTCCTTTTAGTTGGAATATTCTGGCATTATGGAGTATACTATTCAAGAGACAGCATAGAACGGGAAGAATAAATAGCTCAGGGTTTGAAATCAGGTAAAACTGAGCTTGAATTCTGTCATGTTTTATTTAAATTCTCAGTTGGGCAAATTAGTTAAAATTCTCAGACTCAGTGTTCTTATTATCAATCTACCTTTAATTGCAAGGATTAAAGGAGATGATATATTTAAATTACTTAGAACAATTTCTGGTACCTAGTACGATTCCTGACACATAGTAGGTACTGTGTCTTTAGTATTTTAATATTTTAGTATTCCGTGTCTAAGTTATTCTATGAGAGTGTAATTTGAAAGAAAAAAAGGACTTTTAAAGGATACCTTGCTATTCTTTATGTCTAATGTCTGGTTTCCATTATTCCCATGAGCATGTTGTTTTAAAGTAAACAATGAATAGAAAAGCCATTTGATTTTTCAGTATTTATTCATGGAGTCAATTTGGTAGTAATAAAAATTTACCAGGCCTAACTGTACTCTGTTCAAGTCTGTATATGAATCTTTTGTACAATCTTCTCCTACAAAGATCTATTACATCTTTATCTCTGATCAGTTTTTATCTCTTGCTTCCTATTTATTGTCATTCAGACATATCAGAGAGAGGCTATTCTAAACAGTTTTAAGACATTCATTTAAGATATCACATGATTTGGTTCCTTCTCTTTTTCTGAATCAGAAAATTCACTTGGCTTTCTAATTATTCTAACTAGATGTTGAAACCCATTTAACTTTTCCTCAAACAAATGTAAATAGTAGGGAAATAACCTAGATCCAACGAGGCAAATTAGCAGATCTTCTTACCTGATTGATTTGACAAAACAAACTCAAATTCTGTATTTATAAATCCACTGTCACACACACAAACATTACGTATGGCTAAGTGTGCCAGGCAACAGTGGAAAATATAACTGTTTTGGTGAGAGTGCAATGGAAAAAGCTAAGAAAACAAAAGGTGTTTAGAACAGACTTTATGTCCACAAACAAGAACCTTAATTACATATAAAGAACACTTTTTAGAACCTCGGCAAGTGTCTGCCTTGGGATTATCTTCATAAGACAATATAATTCCTGTTATTGAAAATTTAGCCCTTGGGCGCCTGGGTGGCTCAGCGGGTTAAAGCCTCTGCCTTCGGCTCAGGTCATGATCCCTGGGTCCTGGGATCGAGCCCCACATCAGGCTCTCTGCTTACCAGGGAGCCTGCTTCCTCCCCTCTCTCTGCCTGCCTCTCTGCCTACTTGTGATCTCTGTCTATCAAATAAATAAATAAAATCTTTAAAAAAAAATTAGCCCAGTTTTTGTGGACATGTAATCTGAGCCCAATTGCCTAGGGTCCACATCCTTGCTCCATTTACTACCAGCAAACTTGGACTAATATTGAACATCCCTCTGCATATTAGAATAAAATTATGTAGTATCTGGTATAGAGTAAATGTTAAGCATATACTGACTATTATTGTTACTCAGCAGAAATTTCTTCTATACCATATCAATTATTACATAAACTAAATTTTAAATTGTATATTTTCCTTGATAAATATAAAATTAACTTGCCTTTATTTTTGGAATTAAATTTTAGTCCAGTATTTACTGATGAAGTTCTAGAACCTAGGTGAGGTTTGGTGGGCTGAGGTCCGGAGCCGATGACCAAGAAAGAATTCTTGAGACATCTTTGGTGCAAAATGGTGGTTTATTAAAGCACGGGGACAGGACCCATGGTCAGGAAGAGCTGCTGCCCCGGGTTGTGAGAAATGGCAGGTTATGTACCTTGCAGTTGGGGGAAGGTGAGGGGAAGGGAGGTTTCAAGGTGCCCAGATACTGAAGGCCTTGTGGCTAAGATCAATATTGTCTTTAGGCCAGCCATTAACATCAAGATAGTTGGGAGATTCTTGGTGGGATGTCACAATCCTGCTATCAAGTGTCTTTGCTAGTGAGATTTAGGTTCAGAAAAGATTCAACTATATTTACATTTCCTTCTACCTCAGCCTCCTTCAGTTTTGTTTATGGAGGGGAGGGTGACATTAGGGCTTGAGGAACTGAGTTATTTGCCTCTGGAAATTGTGCTATTAATAAGGTAACTTCTTTGTTTGTAGATCTCTAGGACGTTTATAAACCGAGGGAGACTCCTGTCTTGCAGGATTGTGATTTCTGCAAGTTAACTATTTGTTTCTTGCTTATGGCAGTCAGGGGTGCCTGAGGAATGTCACAGACATTACCGAGGGGAGCGGGTGGAGAGGGGGGGTGCAAGGTGCCAGCTTTTGCTTTGTCCTCAGCCAGCCTCCTGCTCCCTCATCATTTACTAATTTATATTTGCTGAGTATCAGATATAACTTTGCTCTTTAAAAACCAGTGTATGAATTTCTGTACTTATGTTAAATACTTTGTCTCAACTTTTGATGGACTAATAATTTTTAACAGAATTTTACAGTTGCCAAGAAAGATATTTAGCTAATATATAAATTAGAAAATTCCATTTTTTTGATTGAAAAATTTGATTGTCAGTTTTTTAATTATATATTTCAATTGTATTTGTCTTCAGAATCAAGTTCAGAATTAAAAATTTTGAAATAAGAATACTGGATACATTTTTCTTAGCCATGTCTATAGTATGTATAGATCACATTTTACTATGAAAGGGATCACATTTTTAACTCCTAATTGTAAGTTGCTGAAAGTAATCAGCATGACATGGAATATTCCAGGAAATATTTGTAAAGTATAGCTGTATTCCTAAAAATGATCCTCAGAAAATCAACATTTCAGGATAAAGTGAGAGTCACAGATAGTAGGGTACATCACTCTAACCATGAAATCTAGTAATTTATGTCACATTATGCACATACCCCATAACCTTTTTTATATTGTTAAACATAAAATATAACTTTTCCTTGCTCTTCAGTTTTTTCTCTTGCCTCTTCTTTAGTTTTTTTTTATCCCCCATCCTTCTGTTCTTCTTCTTTTTTTCTTTTTGGTCTAGGTTGATGCTTCCTTTTTACAGCAGACTAATTTCACTGGAAAGTAGGAAAAAAGGAAAGAAACTTAACATGCTGACTCCTAAAGGACTTTTCATATCATATAAATGGGCATGTTGAGCAGGTTGGCTTGGTTCAAGGACTCAGAGGGATTCCCATGGGACCCTCCAAGAAGAGGGTTCTTGGCTTTGTTCATCTTAGAAATCAAATGCAAGCTGAGAGGAAGTGAAAATAGAGCTTATTGAAGACAGCGATACAGAGTGTGATGGAGACTTGGGAAGTTGAGTGAATCTTGTCTTTGCTGGGGTCCAGGGTTTTTACTGAGGACTGTGTTCAGATGACCTGTCTTCTAAGATATCCAGGAACAAAGATAAGTGTTTAGTTGCCCTCACAAATTACTTACGCCCTGGAGCCAGGGACTTGGTGAGTTAATGGTCTTGGAAAACATTTATGTTGACTTTGTGTGGTTACTCCTTAGATGTTATCTGTTGTGCTGGAAGATTCCAAAGAAATCATTAACTCATTGACCTTTACAAGGAGAACATACATTATCTATTTTATAAGGCATGTGTAAGATGAGGGTTAGGTCCAGCAAGAACAGATGCAGCAAAAAAGCAGTCTTTCATGGGCTCCCTTTAGTTTTCCTATCTCAGAATCTGTCCTCCATAGTTAAGGATGTCATTTGGAATACTCCTTTAGGGGAGAAGGGACTCCAAAGTGAGAGTATGCATTTTGTCAAAGAGGACCAGTTTTCTAAAATACAACAAAGTACAGTATTTAAAATTTGCACTTAATACTACCAGGAAAAAGTACACTGGAAAACTGAATGTGTACATTCTTTTTATTAGATATAAAATAATGAAAATCTTACTTGTTACATAATTATTTAGTGTCATAATGAAAACCTCAAATTAATAAATTAATAAACACTAAAATGTTATTTATGTAATTATATGTAAATTTAAAACTACATGATACATTTAGGTTGTTTAGCCTAAATGAAAAACAGATTTTTAATATATTTTAAATATATTTGCATATATTTAAATAAATATATTAAAATTAATATATAATATTAATATTTAATAATATTTAATGTACTTAACATATATTTATTAATATATCATATTATATTTAATATATAATATATTAAATTAATACAAAATAAATTTATATTTTAAATATAAATATTAATTTATCTTTTAATTATTACACTTATCTCAGTTACCAGGCAAATTCAGTATCCCCCAATAAATATCAGCCTCTGTAAATGTGTAATTCTTTAATATGCTTACAATTAAAAAAAAAGGTTTTTCTCCATTCCACTTGATTAAGACTGGTGAGAGTGAGCTGTGCCTTTGAAAACTTTTATGTGGCAAGTAGTTGTGATGAGGGAGCAGGAGGCTGGCTGAGGACAAAGCAGAAGCTGGCACCTTGCACCCCTTCTCCACCTGCTCCCCTCTGTAATGTCTGTGACATTCCTCAGGCACCCCTGACTGCCATAAGCAAGAAACAAATAGTTAACTTGCAGAGATCACAATCCTGCAAGACAGGAGTCTCCCTTGGTTTACAAATCAATAGCCAGAGGCAAATAACTCAGCTCCTCAAGCCCTAATGTCTCCCACCCCACAATAAACAAAACTGATGGAAGCTGAGGTAGAAGGAAATGTAAATATAGTTAAATCTCTTCTGAACCTAAATCTCACTAACAAAGACGATTGATAGCAGGATTGTGACACCCCACCAAAAATCTCCCAACTATCTTGATGTTAATGGCTGGCCTAAAGACAACATTGATCAAGCCTCAAGGGCAAGGCCTCCCGTAGACCTCCCAATATCCTGGCACCCTGTAGACCCTCTTTATCATATGAAAGCTCTGTTGAAACCTCCCTTCCTCTCCCCTTCCCCCAACCACAAGGTACATAACCTGCCATCCCTCACAACCCGGGGGCAGCAGCTCTTCCTGACCATGGGTCCTGTCCCCGTGCTTTAATAAACCACCATTTTGCACCAAAGATTGTCTCAAGAATTCTTTCTTAGCCATCGGCTCCGGACCTCAGCCCACCGAACCTCACCTAGGTTCTAAAACTTCATCAGTTGTACATATTTATCTTATATTAAAAAATGTTTTAAGATTTTCATGGGCTCCTGGGTGGCTCATGTGGTTAAGCAACTGCCTTTGGCTCAGGTCATGATCCCGGAGTCCCAGGATCAAGTTCCCCATCGGGTTCCCTGCTCAGTGAGAAGCCTGCTTCTCATTCTGACATTCTCCCCTCTCATGCTGTCTCTCACTGTCTCTTTCTAAAATGGATGAGTAAAATCTTTAAAAAAAATAAAGATCTGCATGAATTTCGTTATTGAAGTTGGACATAGCCTCCATCTAAATTAAAGATTCCATCCCCTGAGGACGTTGACAAGTATGACAAAGATCATTAGTTTTATACTTGATTATAATTAAGTATATGTTGACATAGATCTGATTTATTGCTTTACCAGGAGTGTCAGCTGTACTGTAGACTATTTGCTTTAATGGGAATAGATTTTTTATTTCTCTATCAGAAGAATTCTGTTAACTTTCAAAGGGTTAGCAGATGATGATTAGAAAAAAAAAAACAAAAAACTAATGAACTCCCAATTATATCATTTTGCTTTATGTCTTTATTTCATTATTGTAGAATATTTTATGTAAAATAATAATAACAATAAATTTAATTATTGACAAACATTTTTTCATAGCTTAAGATTTGTTTCTCTCCCATGGAGATTAGACTGTTAATTCTGGGGATATGGTGCCAAAGCAGACAAAAAAGAAACAAGGTGTTTGCTTAGTGGTACTATTATTTTTCTTCTAAATTATATTTTTAATTTTTTACTTTCCAAAAAGACAAGTGATTCTGAATCAGACTCTATGTACAAAGTAATGTAGAAAATTGAGGTACTTAAAAGCAGATTCAGGAAGGAAACAAAACAACTTTTCTACCTCAGCTCTCTAAATATCTTAAAAGTATGTGCTTGCTTGGTCTTCAACAAACATGTTTACTTGCCACGTAAACGATGCTGGCCTCATAAAATGAGTTTGGAAGTTTTCCTTCCATTTCTATTTTTTGGAACAGTTTCAGGAGAATAGGAATTAGTTGTTCTTGAAATGGTTGGTAGAATTCCCCCGGGAAGCCGTCTGGCCCTGGGCTTTTGTTTGTTTGGAGATTTTTGATGACTGTTTCAATCTCCTTACTGGTTATGGGTCTGTTCCAGTTTTTATTTCATCCTGGTTCAGTTGTGGTAGTTTATATGTCTCTAGGAATGCATCCATTTCTTCCAGATTGTCAAATTTGTTGGCATAGAGTTGCTCATAGTATGTTCTTATAACTGTCTGTATTTCTTTGGTGTTCGTTGTGATCTCTCCCCTTACATTCATGATTTTATTTATTTGGGTCCTTTCTCTTTTCTTTTTGATAAGTCTGGCCAGGGGTTTATCAATCTTATTAATTCTTTCAAAGAACAAGCTCCTGGTTTCATTGATTTGTTCTTTGTTTTTTTGGCTTCTATTTCATTGATTTCTGCTCTGATCTTTATGATTCCTCTTCTCCTGCTGGGTTTAGGGTTTCTTTCTTGTCCTTTCTCCAGCTCCTTTAGGTGCAGGGTTAGATTGTGTACTTGAGACCTTTCTTGTTTCTTGAGAAAGGCTTGTACTGCTATATATTTCCGCTCAGGACTGCCTTTGTTGTGTCCCACAGATTTTGAACCGTTGTTTTTCATTATCATTTGTTTCCATGAATTTTTTCAATTCTTCTTTAATTTCCTCATTGACCCATTCATTCTTTAGAAGGATGCTGTTTAGTCTCCGTGTATTTGGGTTCTTTCCAAATTTCCTCCTGTGATTGAGTTCTGGCTCAGAGCATTGTGGTCTGAAAATATACAGGGAATGATCCCAATCTTTTCATACTGGTTGAGACCTGATTTAGGACCCAGGATGTGCTCTATTCTGGAGAATGTTCCATGTGCACTAGAGAAGAATGTGTATTCTGTTGCTTTGGGATGAAATGTTCTGAATATATCTGTGATGTCCATCTGGTCCAGTGTGTCATTTAAGGCCTTTATTTCCTTGTTGCTCTTTTGCTTGGAGGATCTGTCCATTTCAGTGAGGGGGAGTGTATTGGGCTCTCTGCTCAGTGGGGAGCCTGCTTCTTCCTCTCTCTCTGTCTGCCTCTCTGCCTACTTGTGATCTCTGTCTGTCAAAAAAAAAAAAATTGTTAGATCTTCTTGTTGGACAGATCCTTTGAGTATGATATAGTGTCCTTCCTCTTCTCTTATTATAGTCTTTGGCTTAAAATCGAATTTATCTGATATAAGGATTGCCACACCTGTTTTCTTCTGATGTCCATTAGCATGGTAAATTGTTTTCCACCCCCTCACTTTAAATCTGGAGGTGTCTTTGGGTCTAAAATGAGTTTCTTGTAGGCAACATATCGATGTGTTTTGGTTTTTTATCCAATCTGATACCCTGTGTCTTTTGATTGGGGCATTTAGCCCATTAACATTCAGGGTAACTGTTGAGAGAGATGAATTTGGTGCCCTTGTATTGCCTGTAAGGTGACTGTTACTGTATATTGTCTCTGTTCCTTTCAGATCGACTACTTTTAGGCTCTCTCTTTGCTTAGAGGACCCCTTTCAATATTTCCTGTAGAGCTGGTTTGGTGTTTGCAAATTCTTTCAGTTTTTGTTTGTCCTGGAAGCTTTTAATCTCTCCTTCTATTTTCAAGGAAAGCCTAGCTGGATATAGTATTCTTGGCTGCATGTTTTCCTCGTTTAGTACTCTGAATATATCATGCCAGCTCTTTCTGGCCTGCCAAGTCTCTGTGGATAAGTCTCCTTCCAATCTAATATTTTTACCATTGTATGTTACAGACTTCTTTTCCCGGGCTGCTTTCAGGATTTTCTCTTTGTCACTAAGACTTGTAAATTTTACTATTAGGTGATGGGGTGTGACCTATTCCTGTTGATTTTGAGGGGGGTTCTCTGCACCTCCTGGATTTTGATGCTTGTTCCCTTTGCCATATTAGGGAAATTCTCTCCAATAATTCTCTCCAATATTATTCTGATCCCCTCTCTCTTTCTTCTTCTTCTGTTCCCCTCTCTCTTTCTTCTTCTTCTGGAATCCCAGTTGTTTTAATGTTGTGTCGTATTATGGTGTCACTTATCTCTCTGATTATCCCCTCGTGGTCCAGTTGCTGTTTGTCCCTCTTTTGCTCAGCTTTTTTATTCTCTGTTATTTGGTCTTCTATATCACTAAGTCTTTCTTCTGCCTCATTCATCCTAGCAGTAAGAGCCTCCATTTTTTATTGCATCTCCTTAATAGTGTTTTTTATTTCAACTTTGTTAGATTTTAGTTCTTTTATTTCTCCAGAAAGGGCTTTTATATCTCCTGAGAGGTTTCCCTAATATCTTCCATACCTTTTTCGAGCCCAGCTAGAACCTTGAGAATCGTCATTCTGAACTCTAGATCTGACATATTACCAATGTCTGTATTGATTAGGTCCCTAGCCTTCGGTATTGCCTTTTGTTCTTTTTTTTGTGGTGAATTTTTCCGCCTTGTCATTTTGTCCAGATAAGAGTATATGAAGGAGCAAGTAAAATACTAAAAGGGTGGGAAAGACCCCAGGAAAATATGCTTTAACTAAATTAGAAGAGATCCCAAATCTTTGGCAGGGTGGGGGAGAAAGGGGATAAAAAGAGGTTCGGAAAAAAAAAAAAAAGAAACAATTAAAAAAAGAAAACGAATAAAGAAAAAATATAAAAAAGAAAAAAATGTATATATATATTAGATAAACTTGTTAAAAACATTAAATATGAAAAGGGAAAAGTTTAAAAAATTTAGCAGAAGAAAAAAAATTGATAAAGAAAAAAATGAAATTAACTGTAAGACTAAAGAATCATGGGGAGAAAGCCACGAGTTCTGTGCTTTGCTTTCTCTTTCTCTCAAATTCTGCTGCTCTCCTTGGTATTGAAACTGCATTCCTTGGTAGGTGAACTTGGTCCTGGCTCGATTTCTTGTTGATCTTCTGGGAGAGGGGCCTGTTGTAGTGATTCTCAAGTGTCTTTGCCCCAGGCGGAATTGCATCGCCCTTACCAGGGGCCGGGCTGAGTACTCAGCTTGGGTTTGCTTTCAGGAGCTTTTGTTCCCTGAATGCTTTCCGTAGAGTTCTGGAGGACGGGAATGAAAATGGCGCCCTCCCAGTCTCCGGCCCTGAGGAGCCGAGAGCTCGGGGCCCCACTCCTTAGTGCGCCCTCAGAGAATAGTGCCCAATTACTCCCGTCTCCCTGGCCTCTGGCTGCGCTCCAAGCTCACCAAGCCTGTGACCGGTTCAAGGTAACCCTGAGCTGAGAGCTCACTCCTCGGATCTGTCTCTGTAGCCGGCTTCCCTGTTCTAATACCTGCAAGCTATGTGACACTCAGACACCCGCGATCCTTCTGTGACCCTGCGGGACCTGAGGCCACACTGACCCCGTGTAGGCTTCACCCTGGTTTAGACTCTGGAGCGATGTCCCTCAGCAGAACAGACTTTTAAAAGTCCTGATTTTGTGCTCCGTTGCTCCACCGCTTGCCCGGAGCCAGCCCCTCCCCCCACGGTCTATCTTCCCGTCGCTTTGGATTCACTTCTCCACCAGTCCTACCTTTCAGAAAGTGGTTGATTTTCTGTTTCTAGAATTCCTGTTCTTCTTCTCTTCGATCTCCCATTGGATTTGTAGGTGTTTGCAATCTTTAGATAAGCTATCTAGCTGATCTCCTGCTACCTGAAGTAGTCTCAGCCTGCTACTTCTCCGCCATCTTGACTCCTCCTCTTGTATATTTAGGTTTTATTAGCAGTGTGAATAAAGTTGTTTTAAATATTGGGAATTGATTTATAACTATTTGCTTAGGAAGAATTTAAGTTCTAGGGCACCTGGGTGGCTCAGTGGGTTAAAGCCGCTGCCTTTGGCTCAGGTCATGATCCCAGGGTCCTGGGATTGAGCCCCAAATTTGTCTCTCTGCTCAGCAGGGAGCCTGTTTCCTTGTCTTCTCTGCCTGCCTCTCTGCCTACTTGTGATCTCTGTCTGTTAAATAAATGAATAAAATCTTAAAAAAAAAAAGAATTTAAGTTCTAATAAACCTTAAAATAAGTATCTAAAACTCATCATATAATTTGTAGTATCATTTGCTATTGAAAGAAAAAATGTAAGTCATAGTTCAGAGCCACTTTAGTTTTGATATGGGCAAGAGAGAGAGGACAGTATATTATGTCTATATGGAAAGAGAATCATTAAATAGGTACCTCTTCTGTGTTATATTTAATTCCATTCTCTATTACAATGTTCATGAAACACTTACTTTGCAGAAACACAGCTCTAAATATTGTTGGCAAAACTGCTAATAAGAAAGTTCCATCACACTAATTGTTTTCTTTATGAAATAAGAAATAATACCTGAATAAGTAGTCATTCATAATAATAAATCATTTAATACACAATATGTATAAATTGCTTTAGAGACACAAAATGGGCAATGCATTAATTTTATAGTTGTAAGATTTTAAGGAAAGTTACAAATTGGAAGACTTTAAATTTTTTTTTTAGTTTTCGTTTTTATGTGTATCTTAACGACTAAAGATCCTTTTGGTGGTTGTTATGGCAATGGATAGTGCCAATGATAGTGGCAGGCCTCGTAGGTGGACTTCCACCACAAGAAGTAATGATCATGAGATAAGAAAGGGTATTATGGTGTAGAAAGTTTTCAAGTATGGAAATTATAAGGTAAAATATTTTGGTAGAAAAGGTAAAACATTTCAGGAGAATCTATTGACATTCAAAAGGATGTAAGGGAGTAGAAAGGCATGAAGCAGGGAGATAATCTAAGAGGCTATTTTAAGACCTACCTCCATAAATTCTATACAACAAAGCATTTGTAGAAGGTAATCATAGTTCTAAATCAATATGACTCAGGAAAATAGTCTATGGTTATTTTTTATGAAGTATTACACTAATTTAAAATTATTCTAACATAGTTATCTGTATCCTAACAGATAAAATTTGTTAACAAATAACATTTAATGAGAAAGAGTGATTCTTTCTCATTGATTATCCCTGGACAAAATTACATGTTGTAAGTATTTTAAAATAGTATATTATGATTTACTTGATCATTAAATAATTTCTGCTCAAAATATTAGAGCACATTAAGAAAAACTCTTCCCGGGGCACCTGGGTGGCTCAGTGGGTTAAGCAGCTGTCTTCAGCTCGGGTCATGATCCCAGGGTTCTGGGATTGAGCCCCGCATCGGGCTCTCTGCTCAGCGGGGAGCCTGCTTCCCTCTCTCTCTCTCTCTCTCTGCCTGCCTCTCTGCCTACTTGTGATCCTTGTCTGTCCAATAAATAAATAAAATTAAAAACAAAAAAAGAAAAAAAAAAAGAACTCTTCTGATCTTACAGTTGTGTACTGCATTTAAGAATTATAAAACTAAATTACTGCCTGAGTGGTGCAGTTGGTTAAGTATCCAACTCTTTGTTTTGGCTTGGATCATGATCTCAGGATCATGGGATCAATCCCCATGTCAAGCTCATGCTCAGTGTAGAGTCTACTTAAGACTCTCCCTCCCAGGGCGCCTGGGTGGCTCAGTGGGTTAAAGCCTCTACCTTCAGCTCAGGTCATGATCTCAGGGTCCTGGGATTGTGCCCTACATCGGGATCTCTGCTCGGTGGGGAGCCTGCTTCCTCCTCTTTCTCTTTACCTGCCTGTCTGCCTACTTGTGATCCCTGTCAAATAAATAAGTAAAATCATTAAAAAAAAAAAAAAAAAAGACTCTCTCTCCCTCCCTGCCACATCCCTATGTTCTCTGGCTCTAAAATATATAAATCTTGGGAAAAAAAAAAAAAGAATTAATGAACTAAAGACATGTTTTAGAAAATATCTAAATCCTAGGAATTCAGATTCCTCGATAAGTGTATTTGGTTCACAAAGACTTTTATTTTTTCTTAAGGAATTTAGGTGATAATTACTATCTTCTACCTGAAGGAAAGGATTGAACTAATTTTCACCTGAAAGAACATCAAAGTATTTGAGTCTATTTTTCTAATGTTTACCTTTTTGTTGTTTCCTGACAGAGTTATAAATAAAACTGTAAACATCACTTTTAGATACATTGTATATAAAATTTTGAATTAAGACATAACAGTAAGAACTTCATAAAATGTTATATGATGATCATGGGATAGAGTCAAAGGAAGGCAGTAGGATCTCTTTTAAGGGGAAGAAAATCGTTCAAAGTGTCTGATTCACCCTTTTTCCATCCACAGAAAATTATGTGTGACATAGCATAAGGACTAATTCATGATTATGTTATAAAATGGAAAAAAGTTTTAGCCCATAAGAATAGCTAATGAATGCCAGAATTGAAGTCAGTAGCTGATTTAACTTATTCTACTGGAAAGACAATTACTTTAAGAAAAATAACTAAATTTAAGAAAAATGTTTAAAAATATTTAATAAAATATTTTTTATTTTTTTAAAATATTTAAAATATTTATAAATATTAAATATAAAAATATTTTAAAATATCTTTAAATATTTAAGAAAAATAACTAAAACACCTCTGATAGTTAAGAGAAAAACATTAAGTGTAATTCCTGGAATTATGCTTTCCATATAAATTATTTTTGTCCATAACAATTTATAATCAATATCAATTGATAATACATGCTGAAGTAGAAGGTAATCTCAATATATGAGGGAAATGAACCCTTATCTATTGGAATTTGTCCTTGAAGAAAGCTACTCTGTACAGTCTCTTAAAACTCAGTTAAAGCCATCTGTTTTCATAAAGGAGTTGTGTGTTATTTTTTCTAAAAGGTGTTCATCTTTCTTATTAAGTTTATTTTATTATAATCAATGTTCAGTTCTTCTTTAAGTAATGTCATAGATAAATAACCTGTTTTCTACATTTAGTCTATAGTTTTGCCATAATATTGGAGTCAAACCAACAAAAATAGATTTATGCCCTTTCTTGTTAGAAAATTTTATTTCCTTTGGATTCATTCACTTTGTTAAGAACAAAAAGACTATAATCCTGTATACATATTTATTACATTTTATATTCCGGTCTGCTACTATATTTTTCTTACTATAAAGTACTTATTCTTCCTTCTTAGTTTTATGTTGACAGTTGTTAGTTTTTCTTTCACTTTTACTTTGTTAAGTGGTTTCATACTAATATTATATATCCTCTTCAGTGTGTTCTAAGAAGCTGCACATTCCAATATGACTAGTGTCCCATAGATCTTCCTAAAGGCATTTAAGGCTAGATGAGGCAGGTTATAAAATATGCATCATCGTAAATAGAAAAAGAAGAAAAGTTTTTAAAGATAATATTTTTAGAGAGAAAAATAACCCATAGAATGAAAACAGATACTTGAGTTTGGCCCTTAGAATCTGTGGTTAGAAGGAATTGGTGTCAGAAGGCAGTTGGTGTCAAGACCAGTATTAACAGCCATCTCCCCACAGATAGTGAAACAGATTAGTTGTATACTGTGGAGTCAACAGCTCCCACAAGTGGCCACATGAGGAATTCAGGGGACTGCATGTTAGGAGTGCTTATAGCTTCAGAAGAAATGAATGTGCCTTTGTCTCCTGGAATTCTATGAACATCACTAGGGAGACAGACCTCTATTGTGTGGGATCTGGACCCACTCTGGCCTGGGGAAAAGAGTAGGACAGCACATAATATTTCTGTAGGTCCATTTCTATTTTCCTACTCTTTTGCCCTCTACTAATTATTCATCTAAATTGTTCCTCATGGACCAATATTGTATCTTGTATCACAGGTCCAGTTACAGAGCTGTTTTTTATCCCCACACCAAATTCTCTGCCTTGATTTTTCAAGGATGTCATTTTTTTTTATAATTTTATTTTTTATAAACATATATATATATATATATATATATATATATATATATATTCCCCCCCCCCGGGGTACAGGTCTGTGAATCTCCACGTTTACAAACTTCACAGCACTCACCATAGCACATACCCTACCCAATGTCCATAACCCCCCCCAAACCCC